>NC_090070.1:6113554-6413554 GCF_038355195.1 Osmerus mordax
TAAGGTGATGCAGTCGAGCAGTAGCTAGCCTTTTGTTGTTAGGTAGTAAAGGAGGACTGCTACTCTTAAAGGGAAGAGGTAGTTGATAATGTCCATCATCTTTCTGCTCGATTTTGTCGCTAAGAAGACTGATGAAACGAACGTCCTCTTGGGACACATGTTTGTCCTCATAGCTCCTCTCATTGAAGTCCGACTCCAGTACCCTCAAAACATCATTAGCCGATGGAAGTGATATCTCTTTCACTGAGACTCGATGAACGAAGCTTTGGCTTCCTTGTCTGTCCAGATGGGGGTTGCAAAGGCCTATGATGCTCCATCCAAGCTCCGTTTTCTGTGCAAAAGGCTCATTTTCACTGCCAACAATTACTTTTAACGGAGCCAATGCTGAAGGACAGTCGTATCCAATCAGCAACCCTATATCGCAGCTCTGGAGTGGTGACAGCTCACTTGTTATGTGCTTAAGATGAGGCCATTGCAAAGCTGTCTCTTTGGTTGGTATATACGACTTGTCAACAGGGATGAAGTCACATGAATAGGCTTGCTGCACCTTAATGGGGTTTCCACCACTGAGTCCTCGAACTCGTAGACCTCTGACTTTAAAACTAGTGGTGACAGTATCATTGGCTGTCATGGTACTGAGCCTAAGCTTCACTGGTTGACTGTTAACTTCTAGTTCATCAAGAATGTCTTTCAAGATGAAAGTAGAGTCACTTTGGGTGTCAAGTAGAGCATAAGTGAGTATTTCATTTTGTGGCTCCTCCCCTGTAGAGATGAGGACAGGAACAATACTGGACGTAGCAGAAGCACGTTGTGTCAGTGCATAAGACATAACATTTTGGACTTCTTGACTAGTCTCTACTTCTGCGTCTGATCTTAAAGCTTTCACTGCTCCCTTGACTCTGTCTTCGTGCAAGCAAGTAGGGTGACGCAGTCCACATATGCCACAAGTGTGTCTCTTCTTACAGGTCTTGGTAATGTGTCCCGTTCTGAGACATCCGAAACAAAGTCGTTTTTCACGAATGAAAGACCTTTTGTCGTCTGTAGACTTTGCTGCAAAGGTCGGACATTTGGCAATGTAGTGGGTTTCACTCTCACAAACAGAACATGGTTTCGTTTGATTGAACTCTTGTGTTTTTGTTGCAGCACCCTTAACCTTAACTGTTGTGTTGAGCGCTTTGACCCTTTTTGGGAATTTATCTTCTGAGACCTTACAGCTCATAAAAAGTGAAGAGGTTACAGGGTTACAAGCTATCTTGGATTCCCTTTTCAGAAACTCTGCAAACCTTTTGAAGCTTGGATAGTCACCAGACGCATCCAACTCTTCAACCACAAGTCTGTTCCATTTCCTTATTATCCACTCGGGTAGTTTCTTGAGTAGTTTGAAGTTTTCCTCGCTGTCATTCAGGATTGACAAACCCTTTACGTGCGGGATTGCTTCAACACAGCTTTGTAGAAAGTCTGTAAACTCTCGCAAGGAGAGAGGATCATTTGCTCCAATTTTTGGCCACTTCATAAGTTTTTCGCGAAAGGCTCTCTGAACAATGAAAGAATTGCCATATCTTTCTTCAAGGACCTGCCAGGCACCTCGATACGCATCTTCCGAGTCTCTATAAAAGAATCCTTCAACAGCCTTTAGAGCTTCTCCGGCCAGGTAGTTTTTCAAGTAAAACATCTTCTCATTTGCTAGAGTTACTTTGCGGTCAATGAGGGCTGTGAATGACATCTTCCAGTTGACAAACTTTAGTGGATCACCAGTGAAAATAATTGGTTCTGGAACAGGAAGTCGACTTAAACTTAAGGAGTTTACTAATGCTTGGGCTAAGCTCACAGTCTCTTGACTAGTCTTCACCTCAGGAGAGGTTTGTTGGTGCTGGAATGGCTCTGCCTTAGGATTTAGCTGGAATCTGTTATTACACTCCTCTGCACCAAACTCTGTTTCATTTTCACCTCTGTTGTAATCTTCAGGATTGTCCTCAAAATCATTGTATGCCTTTACACGAGCTGCAGCTACTTTAACTTCTTTATCTGCTTGTAGCATCTGAAGCTTTGTTTTCTCCTCATCAAGTCTTAAAGACATCTCAGTTTCTTTCTGTTTAATTTCTGCTTGCATTTTTACTTCGTTAAGCTTCCAGTCAGTCTCTATTTTGCGCAGTTTTGCTTGCTGATCATATATTTCTTGCATGGCTTTTGCTTGCTCTATTTTGGCTGCAAGTTCTGCTTCTGCATCAGCTCTCCTACTGGAAGCCGAGGAGGTCTTTGACTTAATCTCATGGGATATATTAGTATCTTGAGATGACTCTGACACGACTGTATCTGTGTTTGTACAACCAAAAACAGATTCATACTCATCTTTGTTTAACATTTGTCTAACTCTTTCTTTGACAGTTTCTTCATTTTGAGTATCATCTAATGTTTCTAATCGTTTGCTCACCACATCACATATTTCTGTAGTGAGCGTGGTGCAGGTATCCATTCTTTTAATAATCTCTGGTGTTGTAGTTTGATTGCGTAACAAGGGGGCATACTCTTGGCTAACTATATCTTGTCTGTTTTGAACGTCTCTCTGGATTTGGTCAAGATCTTCACCTGAGCAGAAAGTTTTTAATGTAGACCTAGTTTCTTTAGCTAATTGCTTCCAGGAGTCATAAGCCTTGTTAAAAGCCTTCTCGTGTTTCTTCGATTCCTGGTTACGCATCTCTAGGCCTTTCTTTGTAAGACTTCCCTTTCGTGAACTTGATCTTATTTGTTGCGTTTCTGAAGGACAGTTAGATTCCTCTGCAGAGGCTGACATTTCCCTAACTTGTGCTGCTGTTTGCATAATTGTGTCTTTCTCCATTTGTCTGTCTTTAATTTTAAATAGGGTACTGACCTACTCGTATCAGACATCTATTTTGACACTCCAATATTTAACAAACAGGAAACAATCTTTTGTGCAACACCATAAGTCAGACATTCAAACTTTTCAAATACCTAGCCACGTAAATACAGCTAATACAACTCTGCATTAACGTATATTAAACTTATCAAAGCACCAAATGAATAGGACCTGCTTTCAGTCTTTGTTGAACCGATCTTGCTACTCCAACGTCGAGTCTTGTTGAAGCGTTTACTCCAACGTCGAATCTTGCTGAAGCGTCGAGTTTTACTGTTAGCAACCCCTTGACGGAAGTACGAGGAGGCAGAGGGTTCTCACTGATGTCTTTATTAGCTATCGCCGTTCGACGTTGATTTCTTTGTAGTACTATGCATCAACATACATCGTACACGAAGACTTCTAGACACCGTAAAACTACACAAAGAATACACAAATACAACAATGTAAATACACATATAGCACAAAGGAAATCATGTCTCGAAACATGTGCTACTATTACAAACATGTGATCATGTCTCGAACATGTGCTACAATTACATTCAATTATACGTGCGGAGGTAAAATATTACAAGACAAGTTTGACACATATACAAATTACCTCGCTCCGCTTTCCAAAGGGAAACCATACAAATGTAGACTCATGTTCACCACACGACCATCCATAAACGAAATGCTGCTCCTTATAACAACGTCTGCATTAAACTTCTTTCAGGTAATTTAGCGCTTCACAGCTGCACGCACCTTACGTGATGACGTAAGTCAGCCCAGAAACATCAAAACAAAAAGCCGGTCATTACAACAGCACTACTTCGAACTTCAAACTTGAAGATAACACAATTCTTCAGACTGGCAAGTCATGCAAAAAAGCACACTATTATCTGAATGGACAATACTATCTGGATGATCAATGTATGGGTTATGAATGGTAAAACATGATTTACAAATTGATTGATTATCGTTGATGAGTAGGTCTATTCTACGTTGAACTATAGTGTAGCGGACCGTAACCTGCTTTGTAGGCTAGGCTACAGGACGGGGGAAAAGTAAACATTTGAATAACTTTTTAAAGATACGATCCTGGCTGCATGCACGTGATCCCCCGCCCCAAAATAGCATTCATTTGGGCTTTTTTGGGGGGGGGAGGGCGTGAGCGGGGGAGGGAGCGAGCGGGGAAGGGGGTGAGCAGGGGTGAGCGGGGGAGGGCGTGAGCGGGGGAGGGCGTGAGAGGGGGAGGGCATGATAAATAATTTGTTGGGGCAAAATACGTGCCCCAACACAACTCAGTATTAGGTTAATTACATAAACACGCACAATGTACTTCCACACTATTCCTATTGCTCACTAGCCTGCACTTATTTCATGCAATGCATTTCATTATGCCAGAGAAGCACTCATCTTGCCTGTGCATTGTTTGTGGACATTTCGCTATAATATGACTCAAAACTGTAGGCTAATGCTTGGACAATATCACCTCCTAGTGGAAATAACTGGCACACTAGCTGGCACTCATTTGAATGAATATTTTCACACATGGTGTCTGGTCCTGCCATCAGTCACTCCTCCCTCCGTTTGTCAGCTAACAACGTTTCTTGTACGGTGGAGTGTTCTGTGAAGAACGGGAGAGATGTGACCCTATATATATATATTTTAGAGTTAGAAGCTACTTCTCCTTGCTTCTTCACACACATGCTTCTGTCTTTCCAGTTCCCTTCTCCCAGGATGTGTTCGGCAACCACACTCTTCCCGGCCCCAACTTTCCCCAGTACTGCTTATATATATATATATATATATATATATATATATATATATATTACAGGTAGAACAGAGACTAGGTCGGGGGCAAAAACAAGGTCAGTATCCCAAGGTATGTGGAAATAACTGGCACACTAACTGGCACTCATTTAAATGGAAATTTTCTGACATGGTGTCCGGTCCTGCCATCAGTTACTCCTACCTCCGTCTGTCAGCCAACAACATCTCTTGTACGGTGGAGTGTTCTGTGAAGAACGGGAGAGATGTGACCCTAACCTTGTACAAAGGAGAGGAGAGACTTAACCAGACCAGCAGTCCTGATCTCTCCTCCAACATCTCTCTCCATCTGGAGATGAAGGACCAGGATGGAGACACCTACAGCTGTGTGGCTGAAAACCCCATCAGTAACCAGACAGCCAAACTCCACAAGACAGAGCTGTGCCCAGGTCAGTGGCTGTTTCTCTCCATGTCAAGAGAAGCAGATGACAAACAACTAAACATGGAGACTCTGAATCCTCAGTTTTCATAGTAACATCTCTGATGCACTTTATTACACAAATTATAAACATTATAGTACACTGTCATGTCTGCCGGTCTGTTTACTGTTGGTTATAAAAACGCCTTGTGAGAAAGACAACCATTTAGCACTCACTTTTGACCACAGAACCTGGAAACACTAGTAAAACTCCATGGTTGTGTGTGTATGTGTTTCTTCAGGTCTGCCTACAACCACCAACTTTCGCAATCACACTAGGGACCGGGGTGCTGTGGCTGTGATTGTGGCTGTTGTGGAAGAAATTGGGATTTCCTGTGTGCTTACATTAATCACTAATCAATAAAACTAGTCATTGGATACTAGTTAGTACATTTATCATGTAAGCTTGCTATTAATAACAGTATATTGTGTCTATGTGTCAGGTTAATAGATGTTCGGGGTCAGGAGAAAGTACTGGCTAAACGGTCCTTGTCATGACTACAAGGAGAGCTCCAACTATGAACTCTCTAGTGTGAGAGTTGTCATGTGTTGGGAGCAGTGAATCTTTTTCTCTGAGACTGTTGTAACGTCATTCCTGCCTGACTGTCACAATCTATGTTTACATTCTTGTGCCCTATAAAAGATGGTCCTCCGGCTTTCGGAGTGGGGAGAGACCTGGTTGAGACCTAAGCTTGGTGTTGTGTTGTCATTTATGGTCAGAAGACTGGTTTTCTCTCCCAATCTGCAGATTGATAAATACGTATTAAAATCCAGAACTTAACTGAACTTAGTCACTCCGTTTATGAAGAGACGGACAAAACACTTTCTTCATCAGTGTACAGGGAGAAAAGCAGAGGGGAAAGGACGCAGCCCTGAGGAAATCCGGTGCTGATGGACCGGGAGTCAGAGACTTGTGTTCCCAGCTTAACACACTGCTTCCTGTCAGACAGGAAGTCTGTGATCCACCTGCAGGTGGAATCAGTCACGTTCAGCTGGGAGAGCTTGTCCTGAAGCAGGGCTGGGATGATGGTATTGAAGGCAGAGCTGAAGTCCACAAACAGGATCCTGGCGTAGGATGCTGGGGAGTCCAGGTGCTGTAGGGTGAAGTGTTAACTGCGTCGTCCACAGACCTGTTGGCTCTGTAGGCAAACTGCAGGGGGTCCAGTAGAGGGTCTGTGATGGATTTAAGGAGGCTATTCTACCTGGCACAGGGACACTGAGAAATCAAGGTTAACCCCAAACCCTGGACAGAGGGGCTCAGCGAATGTGATGTGAAAGGTGTGCAGATAACCTGTAATCAGACTCATCCCCGCCAGAGATAATCCCAATTAGGGTGGTGTCAGCAGAGAGCAGCTTCATGCCAATGTCCTGCATGTCATTGTTACTCAGCTGTTACCAGTTTTCTCAGGGAGGAGTTTAACTTCATGTTTGAGGCCAGAGAAGCACAGCCCTGCTCTGTGACCAGACAGACTGACAGCCTGTAGAAGGTTATCATTACAAGAAGGACTACAAACACCACCGTGGTCCGTGACGCGCTCCTAGTTGTGGTGCTGCTTTGTCGCTATAGGTTTTACAGGACAGTGATTGGAGGGCTAAGGAGGTTGTCTGGCTGATTACCTTCGACTGCGAAGCTCCCTATATTGGGAAAATGTAGCTGGTTTATCCACTTTGTATTGATGACATGGTTATAGTACCACACACAATATTCTTTCAAATGAATAACATATGTTATACATTTATGGTCTACACCCCCTGTTTAGAAACGTGTTTTTTCCAACCCCACTACTTGAGATGAAAGTTTCTGCACAAAATACTTAGAATTAGCAATAACACACAAAACATGCTTTTGATATTCTTTGAAGTGCTTCAAGTACAATAACGCTGCTAGTTTTAAGAGCATTATTCATACAGCCTCTAGGTCTATGGCACATCTATGTGCCTCATGAAACATAGATGGTAAGAAAACTTAATTTATTGATCAAATAGAAATGTCACCTTTTTGTCTAAAACGCATTGTTTCGGGAGAGACAACGTATGGTCTCCATGGTGTATAGACATATCATGACGTCATGGGGCAGACAGGGATTGTGACGTGCTTTACCAAATTATAAGAACTCGTTACACAATCAAATCAGTCATTGATGCTCTGTAGACAAGTAGCGAAAATCTTTTGATTCTACTTTTTCCTCGTTGGTAAGTGTACTGGAATTGTACATTTTATTTGAGTATTTCCTATTTCCTTCCTCGTTTGTGATCTTTAAAGAAACATGGATGAAATCCCAAAGCATTAAAAACGTTGGCGGCCTAAACAGAAGGTAAGTCTGGTAAACCTGAAGTAAATGAAACAATTTAAACTGTTGAGAAACATCGACGAAAATACTTAGTTCTGTCATTTAAAAAAATGTGTTTCAGGTGAATGCAGTGTTCAGTATCGTTAATCATATCGAGTGGACTTTATAGTTCCAGATAATCCTCAGATGCAGTAGTAAGACCAGGTAAAACGCAAAGTAAATATCCTTGCACATTTCCTGTATAACCAACCAATCTGTCGAGCACGTCTCAAACTATTGAATGTCAATCAGTATTACTGTTACAACTCTATTCAGTTGCTTGTTGTTGGTTTCAAGCAGTATTTTTAATCAGTATTTGAGTATGACTATGGTATTGTACGTATAGCACTGCTTTGGCATATCTGTTATGTGTGGGGGCTGAAGTCTGTCTATATACACAGTAGGCCTAATTCTGATAACTTAACCAGTACTTAAAATGACTAGGAATGGTTGTTAATTTCTGTCTATTGGGCCCTGGACATACTCTCAGAGGTTCATTTATTCATACACTCTAGGTGGCGCCATTGCGGCATGAAACATAGATGGCAAGACAACTGGGTTTATTGATCAAATAGAAATGTCACCTTTATGTCTAAAAGGCATTGTTTCGGGAGAGACAGCACATGGTCTCTCCATGGTGTATAGACATTATGACGTCATCGGGCAGACATGGATTGTGACGCGCTTTACAAAATTATAAGAACGTTATTAAATCAAATCAGTCATTGATGCAAGCAAGGAGCGGACCGCATCTACTTTTTCCTCTTGGAAAGTGTAGTGGAAATGTATGCTATGACTCCCAGAGTGACAGGTCCTCTTCCGCAGGGCTGCTGTCCACAGCCAGGCCTGTCACTGGCTCTCTGACTGGGATGGTATGTTTCAACCCTGCTGATTCTCCCCAGGACCAGGCCTCTTCTCTGGGCTCCGCCCAGCCCTACGTCCCCCAGGGCGTTCTGAGAATAATCTCAGAGAGGTTCCACCCTCTGCTGCTAGGAGGGCAGGGATCCAGGTCCCAGAGCAGGATGCTGGGTGGCAGGCCTCCGATGTTGGACTCTGATAGGCCCACGAAGGAGGACGTCCTCGCCACGGCATCCCTCACTGTGGCAGAGATCCTGCTGAAGGTGCAGGCGGTGAGGGATAAACAAGAGCACGATGCAGAAGACAAGCTGTCAGCCTGTGCGGAGGAGCTCTACGAGTGTCATGGGAGAGGTGCTGGAGAAGTTTGCACTCCACCGCCCCTGCTGCTTGCTGTCGGACTGCCGTGTGACCAGCATCTCCCGGGACCTGATATGCAACGCCTGGCAGGACGCCAAGGAGAAGATTCAGGTCCTCGCCAACAGCCACACCGACGCCATCAACGAGCTGGTGTTCCCGCGGCCCCCGTTGTCTGCCGGCACGAGGGAGAGGATGGAGATGGCCTCCTTCCTCATTGGTAGCGTGGCGGAGGCGGAAGAGATGGAGGAGGCGATGGCTCCGCCCAGCCGCGTGACATCACCGACCCTCTGCTCCCTGAAGGAGCCTCTCTGGAACCCTGGCCTGCCACGCCCTGTTCCAGAGCCCGGGCGTGGTCCCCACGGAGGAGAAGCTGGACCTGGTGAGGATGGTGGGGGGCTTCCTCCAGGAGATGGAGCCCACAGAAGGAGGCTCTTCCCTGGACCAGCCCCAAGAGGCCTACGAGGCCTCCCTGCTCCAGAGCGTGGCCACAGCCTGCAACGTAATCCACAACGTCCTGAAGAACTTCCACGCAGCCCTGCAGCTGACTGGGCAAGTGGAGGTTGCAGACTTCCTGCAGCCTGGAAGTAAGACCTTCACCATGGTGGTGAAGTGTGTTAGCCAGAGCCTGCTAGGAGACGTTGCCATGGAGCTGGATAACCTCAGGAGGAGGAGGAGCCCAGGGGCCAGCATCAGCAGTGGGAGGAGCAGCAGGAATCAGGAATGCCTCCCTCTTGACACGCAGCAGGAGCGACCAGTGGAGTGCAGCTCTGCTAGCAAGGAAGAGCAGGAGGAGGAGGATCCTCAGAAGGAGGAGACCGCCCCTCCCTCCTCCAGGAGCACTAGCGCCTGGAGCGAGGCTAGCAGTGCTGCCAGCTGCCAAGACCTCAGCCTCACCGCTGAAAACATGCTGGACACCATCGTGCGGATGGCCCACTCGGCCTCCAGATCCTCCCCCGACAATCAGGACGACAAATGCGACGGAGGCTCCTCCGTCAAATCGTTCGACCAGGCGGAGTACGACCTGGGCCGCCTGCTGGCATCCCACACCATGTGCACCAGGATGTTCCAGGTGAGGATCCACCACTTCTCCGAGCAGTTGATTGGACGCATTTATCAGCTTCTCCTGGACACCCGGATGGGATGACTCCCCTCGACACCCCATTGCCGCTCCGAGCCCAACTTCCAGAGCCTGGAGGACAAGGAGCGCCTGGACCAGGAGCTCTTCACCCCTCTGCTTTACAACTTCTTCCAGACGGCCTTCAAGAGCCTGATGGGGAACCTGCTGGGCGAAGAAGACCTCACGGACGACCACCGGGCTGACTCCTGCAGCGATGCGTCCTCGGACAGCAGTGACAGCAGCAGTGACAGCAGCAGTGACAGCAGCAGTGACAGCAGTGACTGTCCCTCCCTGGACTGGTCCCGTGGGATGACGCCGGGCCCCAGGCATGGGGTTGTGGGTAGTAGGAGATCGCAGAGCAGGTTAAAGCCCTCCTGCAGCCAGGACCAGAGGTGGGCGCTGGAGGCCATTTGTGAGGTGTTGACTACCCAGGCGGGAAGTGACCTCTACAAGACCTGCAACGACCCACAAGAAAACATGTTCGTTGTTAGCAAAGGTAGATACATTTTTTTACCTTTCAGATAAAAAAACTGGTAACTATACTATTTTAAGACATGCTATTGTAAGACAGATTTGTAAGTATTGAGTTCTGCTGAATGACAGTGTAGGTCAAGTAAATAACTATAATAATAATATTGTAGTTAACAGCCAAAATATGTAATGAGAAAAGTATAGTTAATAGCTGTAATAGTGTAGTTAAAAGTGTGTTTTCTTGTGCCAGGCCTTGATGCTGAGGCCATGGCCAAGGTCGGTAACCTAGCCAGCTCCTCCTCTGAAGACATAAACCAGGAAGTGACAACAGGGACCCAGAGTCAGGTCTCATCAACCAGGAAGTAGGCCAGCCTGAGATGGATGATAACGAAAATGCTGACTACACTGATGATTTCCACGAAGAGGAAGAAGGGTCAGATTGCCAGACAATTGCCAAGGGTGCATTGATCAAGGAAGAAGAGGAGGATGAAGATGATGGAGCTCCAGGCCTCCCTGAGGAGGTCCAGGATCATCCCTCCCTACCTGCGAGACACTCTGAGACACCCTCCCTACAGCCTGGGGAAGTTCTGATCCAGGAGAAGGTCCTGATACCCCCCCGGCCCAGTGCCCTGCACCACCAGACCCTGCATGACCTGCTGCACAGGTTGGTGGGACGCCTGGCCCTCCAGGGGCCCCTTCGTTCCTGCTTCACCCCCACCAACTCGGAGATAGAGGCTGACCTCCTCCAAGACGTGAGACGGTTTCTCTGGAACCAGGCTAGGATTGGCCTCGTCCTGGAGCATGAACCCCAGAACCCGTTCTTCGGTGGCGCCGATGCCCTGGACGCCATGTTTGAGGCGACCTACGCTGAGCTGATGCTCTGTTCCGATAGAAACAGGGCCCAGGTCCACTCCGCCCTCCAGGGAGGGGCAGGCATCGTCTGCATGGCCGAGAACGTCGCCAAGGTAATCTTCCGTCATGCCGAGGTTTGGCGGCCTTCTGCCGTGTCGGGTGAGAGTCATGATTTGGAAACAGGTTGTGAGGAGAAGGAGAGCGCAGAGGACTCTGCTGGCTTGGAAAAGGCCGGTAGAAATTCCACCACCTTCATCACAAACACGAGCTTGGATGAAGGACTTGAGATGGACTCTGCTGGCTTAGAAAAGGCCAGTGGAAATTCCAGCCCCTTCTTAAGCAACACAAGCTTGGATGAAGGACTTGAGATGGACTCTGCTGGCTTAGAAAAGGCTGGTGGAAGTTCCAGCCCCTTCATAAGCAACACAAGCTTGGATGAAAGACTTGAGACTGCTGAGTCTGCTGGCTTGGAAAAGGCCAGCAGACTCACCTCCTGCCTCTTGTCCTCCTCCACTTCCCGGTCCTGCTACTCCTCCTCTTCTTCCACCTCTGTTTTCTCCTATTCTTCGTCCTCCCAACCCTCCACCAGCTCCTCCACCTCCAGGGGCTCCATGGCTCGGGCCCCTAGCCCAGAGGGACATCATTTGGGGCCGCTCGGAAAGACTGACACCCCCATCCTCCAGAGATGGTTCAGACTGGTAAGCTGAAAACAACACCACACACTGGCACTAGGTAGAACTGACCTGTACTGAGTCAGAGATAAGAAGGGACGACATGTGACAATCTCAATGAATCTGTGTGTCTTTGCTCTCACTTCCAAACCCAGAAGAAAGAGAAGACTTTCCTTAAGGATGGACAGAATGTGGCTGCCAAGGGAAAAAAGACAAGCAGAAACAAAGTGTCTCCCCTTTGCGCTGAACGTAAGATCCTGACTGCACATTTGCTCATTTAGGCTTTCCCACTTTAGTTGGCTCTCCAACCATTTCACACACACATACTTGCACACACACTCACAAACACACACTGCATACAGATACGCACACACACACACACACACACTATTTTTAAGTGAGAGGTCACAGTGCTGAAGTTCCGTGTGATGTCATACCCTGTTGTGTGATGGTGTTTCCTGTCCAGGTCCAGACCTTGGCGAGTCCTCCATTGCCAGAGGACAGGAGAAGAAGAAGAAGACGTCCATCAAAGCCTTCTTCAGGGGGTTCTCTGCAGTTCTCTCTAGGGCTTTCTGCTTCGGCTGCGTGAAGGATATTCACCAGTAGAGGGCGCCACCTGCTTACTCAACTGGCTGGCAGAGAAAGAGAACCTGTCACTACGACAACAACTGTAGCTACTTCCCTCTTCTTCAATTTTTTTGTATATTCCAATAAAAAATACTGGAATTTTGTTTATATCTCCTTTGCAATCGTTAAGCTGTTTGTGTAAAAGGTTGTGACATCACCATGTCAGGACTGCAGCCACACAGAGAGGCTGATTAGCATTTGTTAGAGTAATTGTACACAACCACTTTACATCAGTGTAAAAGTTACCTTAAACAATAGCAGACATGTGTATGTAAAACTTTTACATACACATGACCAAACTATTTATTTTGAGAATGCTACTTGAGTTTTTTCAGAATAGTTGTTATTGTTCCCCAATTTAAAAAGAGCCTTCTTTTGTAATTAATGGGCGGAGCTAGTTCAGGCACGGAACTCGGGCAGCGCGCGCCACATCACCCATCGCCGTGTTCTCAGCCCATAGGCTTAGCTTGATAGGCGGCGCTATAAAGTCGCACACATGCACGCACACGCGTCCTCGATTACCCTTGTCTTCTGCGCTGCTGCCACCTACCACCATCCCCTTCTCCCCCTTGTGGTCTGTCTGTTCTCCCCGTGGGGGATTTAACTCGTTGCTCCCTGCCTCATGTCATGCATGCTGCAGTGAAGGCAGGGAGTGCTTCCCCATGTACATCCATTCCGCCAATGTTAAACCATTTGTCATGTGTATGAATAAATGGGGAAATCAATCACTTGAGTGTCTTGACTGAATTAGATTGGTAAATGGACTGCATTTTTATAGCACTTTTCTACCTTAGCGGCACTCAAAGCGCTTTACAATGTTTGCCTCATTCACCCATTCATACTCACACTCGCATATACCGACGGCAGCGAGCTACCATGCATGGTGCCGGCCTGCCCATCGCGAGCAACATGGGGTTCAGAGTCTTGTTCAAGGATACTTCCTTGAACAAGGGGAGTCAGGTGGCTGAGCGGTTAGGGAAGCGGGATTGTAATCAGAAGGTTGCTTGTTCGATTCCCGGCCGTGCAAGATGACGTTGTGTCCTTGGGCAAGGCACTTCACCCTACTTGCCTCGGGGGAATGTCCCTGTACTTACTGTAAGTCGCTCTGGATAAGAGCGTCTGCTAAATGACTAAATGTAAATGTACTTCGACACATGACCGAGGAGGAGTCAGGGATCGAACCGCCAACATTGCGATTAAGAGACAATCCTCTCTACCCCCTGAGCCACAGCCACCCCCGAGATTGAAACACACTACCGTTCTTCTTCATTCCAAGTGGTCTTGCTTGCATCTGCTCATACATGTTTAGCTAACACACACAGATACACACACAGATATTGATTTATGGTATGTGTGAGCCACTCTGTTTGATAACTTGTATTTTTGGAGCAGTTGATCCAGTTGCAGTAAGTTTTATTGCACACGCACGCACGCACACACTGGCACATAGCACAGAAAATAAACCGGAACCACTTTACCTTTTTTGGAATCTTCACAAAACGTGATCTGCTCACAAAATTCACACTTGATAATAAGACATTATTGTCATCAAACAGAGCTATAGAGACAGGGTGAGACAAAGAGAGAGGTAGAGAGCCACAGATGACCTTTCAGATGACCACTTGTACTTCAGGTGACCACTCCTATGGTGACCAATGTAATAGAATTTTAGGATGCATGTACAATTGTCAGAAAAGGTAAAAATGTCACCCTTCATTCTGTATAAAATGATAGTGTTCAACATTCCTTTTGTGCAGAGAGGAACTACCCCTACAACAGAAGAACGAAATGCCACAATGACAGAGTTACGTGGACCAGGATAATTGTTTGGCTATCGATTTTTACGTTTAACACGCAATATATACTTTTGCATAAGTAGCCTACTATTTGCTACATGCTTCGATAGCCAAACAAATGTCCTGGTGCACGTAACTCTGTCAGGCTATTGCATTTTGTACTTCTGTCGATCAATTTCTTGTTAGATACTGCATCCATTCAGCAACGAAGTGTTGTACCTACCCTTTCCGTTTTGAGTTAAAGTAATGTGTTTTTGAGTTAATGTAATGTCGTTTCCCATTTGGGGGAGCGTGTCTTTGTATTGGGGGGATGTGAGCAAGTCATCCTATTTGGGGGGAGTTGACTCGTATTTGGGGGGAGTGTTTTCATTTGGGGGATGCACTCATGTTAGTGGGTGTGATTTGCACTTCAGGGCCACCGTAGGATTCTTTTAAGCTTGAAAACACGCAACTACAAACACAATATGATGAAAATTAGGAAATGTAAGTGTAGATACTTATTGGGTGTGCAGCAGATGTTTTAACCTCCACTGACTGAAGAAAGACCAAATGGGGGAGGGGATGTCACTGAGTACATCAGTTGGTTTCTTAAAGGGGCGTTTACCCCATAATGACAGGGTGGACAGCAATTTCAGGGACACATGCAAAATGATTAATATTATTATGAAACTCAAATATAAATAATCAAAATGACTTGTTTTACCAAATAACTTGTTAAGGACAATAAGTACATTAAAAAAGTATAAGAATTGTATGTAATTTAACCACTTTTTGCACTCACTGAAGTCAGCTGAGCAGCGTGTGGGACATGCCCAAATCACATACATCCAATCAAAGAAAATGGTATAAAATCAGAAAAACACATTTTCAAGAGACTTATCATTGTACCTGTATGTGTTTGTTTTGCCATTTTGTAATAAAACCTCAGTTTCATTATTTTGCATTATGTTCATGATGACTGAGCGATTCTGATGAGGACACCAAAGGCACTTTATAGTGATAATGACCCTGCTAGTTTAAGAGCATTATTCATACAGCCATTGCGGCATGAAACATAGATGGCAAGAAAACTGGGTTTATCGATCAAATAAAAATGTCACCTTTCTGTCTAAAACGCATTGTTTATGAAGAGACGGCACATGGCCCTCTCCATGGTGTATAGACATATTATGACGTCATTGGGCAGACAGGGATTGTGACGCGCTTTACAAACTTATAAGAACGTTACAAAATCATTCATTGTTGCAGCAGGCAAGGAGCGAACCGCGTCTACTTTTTTCTCGTTGGAAAGTGTAGTAGAAATGTATATTTATTGTGGAAATGTATATTTATTTGAGTATTTCTTAGATTGCCATCTTTAAAGAAACATGGATGACATTCCGAAACATAAAACTCTTCGGCGGCCTAAACAGAAGGTAAGTCTGGTAAACCTAAAGTAAATAAAACAATTTAGACTGTTGATAAACATCGACGAAAATACTAGATTTTTCTAAATTGTTTCAGTAGGCTACTTGTGCCAGCCCAATTTAGCCCCGCCCACAAATAAATTAGGTCGGGAAGTTGGGTCTGGGGAAGCTCGGTTGGGGAAAAACTATGTCCGAACAGGGGCCGTTCGGACACAGTTGTGTTTCACAAATAGCCTAACCCTAAACTGTAGACCTTTTTCATAGTCATATTTCATATGTAAAAGTAACATTTCTTTTTCGAAAAATAAAATAATTTCTGTTCAAGACACTCGCTGTATTTCCCCGCTAACCCTAACCCTTCTCACTCCTCCTTATGTTTGTGTGCGCGTGTGTGTTTTCATACGTCTGTGTATTTACGTGGCGTGTGTGTGTCTGTGTGTGTCTGTGTGTGTCTAGCCTGCTCGTCTGGCTACCTACCGCCTCGCGCCCTGTTGGCCAGAGCTGGGAGCTGAACTGAAGCTTCCTGCCCTGCTGTTCTCAGAAGTTCAGAACCCCCTCCAGGTATAATAAGGAATAACAGATTAAGGACACTCAGTCCTCACTGTCAGTGTCAGGACAGTTATCTTCCAGTTCCTCAGTTTCTTTTGTGTTGGCACAATTACAACAACGACATAAGTCTGTGCAACACAGTCCTGCAGAAAAACATGAACATCTGCTTGTCTCACACGCACTTTTGCAGCCGCAGTGTATCACATGTAAAACACTGTCAGGGGCCGAATTTCTGTTACGTGAAAGGTCCCATCCTCTATTTGCCAAACATATCCATCCATGTTGACAAAAAGAAGCTACCTTATTGGTGTATAACGATCACGTGTCGAACCGTGCCACCAAAATCCTATTATACGCTCTGAAGAAACTAGTTCTGCATAAAACATAATCGACTGGAATTTCAGCGACAAACTTTTTTTTGGTAGCTTAGCACGAATCTTTCTTTTTTATGAGCTAAAGATTGTGTAGATGCCAGACTGTGGAGCGGGAATCATTTTCTAAAAGACTTTCCGTGGTTCACCTTGCAGCCTAGTAGGAACACATACCTGGAGAGACTCAACACATTTGACACTTTGTTCATGTTGTCCACATTGATCAAAAGTGACATACAAACATACAGTAGATAATAAAGGTTCAGAAGTGCATAAGTCTAACAGTGTTTCAGTGGGTAGAGCAAAGGGAGTCTGTATTTTACCAGCTACTATCAACATAATCTCAAATACAGTGTGTTAATGTCAAAGAGCAATAATAACAATATAATCATGTCAGAACTTGGTGCCAAAGCCTCCTCGATGCCCGGAGCCCAGCCGCAAGAGCAAGGCTGCCAGGAAGGCTGCAGGAGCTGAGAAGGATACAGGGGGCAACAAAGGGCCTTTGGCAGAGTCCTGGAGGGTTGTGGAGGACGCTGGAGCGGCTTATCCTTCAGCCCTGGATGACGAGCTGGCAGGACTAGGCAGGGTGGTGAGTAGAAGGCCCTAATCCACCTCCCTGGATGCTACAGACTCCAGCCAGGCTCCTCTTCTCCTCTCTATCTTCCTCCACCTTTCCTGTATCTCTGATACTGGCTCTGTTACTGTGCCTTGCTAAGTATTTTCTTGCCTGCAGGTGACTGGTGGTGCATGTGCGAAGATGCTTCCCGTCCCCCAGACCAGCTACTGTGAGTCTTTGTTCAATAATGTATCAAATGTAGACTATTCCTGATGAAATGATCACTTTCTGTCAAGAGAAGGGATCCACCAATCACATTGTCACTTTCCTCTTCCTGTAGGTGTTCTTCCAGCAATCAAAAGTTCCTCTCGCCCAGTGGAACCAATCAGAGCATCGGCCTCTGAAACACCCGGGCCCCTGGGCTGCAGAGCCACACCAGATGGAAGGGAGAGTGCGTACTCCTCTCCACCTGTGTCTCCACCTGCGTCTCCATCTCCACCTCCGTCTCCACCTCCGTCTCCATGCCGACCTGAGGCGCAGTCTCCAGGTTCTTCTCCACCTCCAACCTTGAATGACCCCATGACCTGGGAGACCACGCCCAGTCTTCTGTCATCGGAGGAGACCGAGGACGAGCGTTCTGTGTTGGAGGCCATGATGTCACACCCGTGAGTGCTCCTCCAAACGTCCCCTTTAGACTAGTGTCCTGTTCAGCATAATGTTACGATGCGTCGTCAGTTGTCATTGTACTGGGAAGTGATGTCAAATGTCAGTTCTTGTTCTTGTTACAGTCATTGGAAAATCATCAACAGGGTCCTGTTGAGAAAGGTAAATAAAATGTTTACGTTAATTTCCTTTTATTCAGTCTGACAACAGTAGATAACAAAGGTTCAGAAGTGCATAAGTCTAACAGTATTTCAGTGGGTAGAGCCAAGGGTCTGTATTTTACTATTTAATATCAGCATAATCTCAAATACAGTATGTTAATGTCGAAGTGCAATAATAACAATATAATCATGTCAGAACTTGGTGCCAAAGCCTCCTCGATGCCCAGAGCCCAGCCGCAAGAGCAAGGCTGCCAGGAAGGCTGCAGGAGCTGAGAAGGACACAGGGGGCAACAAGAGGCCTCTGGCAGAGTCCTGGAGGGTTGTGGAGGACGCTGGAGCGGCTTATCCTTCAGCCCTGGATGACGAGCTGGCAGGACTAGGCAGGGTGGTGAGTAGAAGGCCCTAATCCACCTCCCTGGGTACTACAGACTCCAGCCAGGCTCCTCTTCTCCTCTCTATCTTCCTCCACCTTTCCTGTATCTCTGATACTGGCTCTGTTACTGTGACTTGCTAAGTATTTTTCTTGCCTGCAGGTGACTGGTGGTGCATGTGCAAAGATGCTTCCCATCCCCCAGACCAGCTACTGTGAGTCTTTGTTCATTAATGTATCAAATGTTGACTATTCCTGATGAAATGATCACTTTCTGTTAAGAGAAGGGATCCACCAATCACATTGTCACTCTCCTCTTCCTGTAGGTGTTCTTCCAGCAATCAAAAGTTCCTCTCACCCACTGGAACCAATCAGAGCATCGGCCTCTGAAACACCCGGGCCCCTGGGCTGCAGAGCCACACCAGATGGAAGGGAGAGTGCGTACTCCTCTCCACCTGCATCTCCACCTGCGTCTCCATCTCCACCTCCATCTCCACCTCCGTCTCCATGCCGACCTGAGGCGCAGTCTCCAGGTTCTTCTCCACCTCCAACCTTGAATGACCCCATGACCTGGGAGACCACGCCCAGTCTTCTGTCATCGGAGGAGACCGAGGACGAGCGTTCTGTGTTGGAGGCCATGATGTCACACCCGTGAGTGCTCTTCCAAACGTCCCCTTTAGACTAGTGTCCTGTTCAGCATAATGTTACGATGCGTCGTCAGTTGTCATTGTACTGTGAAGTGATGTCAAACGTCAGTTCTTGTTCTTGTTACAGTCATTGGAAAATCATCAACAGGGTCCTGTTGAGAAAGGTAAATAAAATGTTTACGTTAATTTCCTTTTACTCAGTCTGACAATCACCACATGTATATGTATTGCCATATCACATCTCTCCCCCTCCCTCTCCCCCTCCCCCTCCCCCTTTCCCTCTCCCTCCCTCCCTCCCTCTCAGAACAAGAGCGTAGCTGAGCTGCAGGAGCGCTCGGAGGAGGTCATGGAGTGGGTTCTCAAGGTGACCAACGAGGTGGTCCTGCCCGCCATGGCCCTTTACCAGGTCCTCCACATCCGCAAAGACCAAGATGGCCGCCCGCTGTCCGCCACCATCTCCTACAGCAGCTGTGACTCCCAGAGTGACAGGTCCTCTTCCGCAGGGCTGCTGTCCACAGCCAGGCCTGTCACTGGCTCTCTGACTGGGATGGTATGTTTCAACCCTGCTGATTCTCCCCAGGACCAGGCCTCTTCTCCAGGCTCCGCCCAGCCCTACGTCCCCCAGGGCGTTCTGAGAATAATCTCAGAGAGGTTGCACCATCTGCTGCTAGGAGGGCAGGGATCCAGGTCCCAGAGCAGGATGCTGGGTGGCAGGCCTCTGATGTCCGAGGAGGACGTCCTCGCCACGGCATCCCTCACTGTGGCAGAGATCCTGCTGAAGGTGCAGGCGGTGAGGGATAAACAAGAGCACGATGCAGAGGACAAGCTGTCAGCCTGTGCGGAGGACCTCTACGAGTCTGTCATGGGAGAGGTGCTGGAGAAGTTTGCACTCCACCGCCCCTGCTACTTGCTGTCGGACTGCCGTGTGACCAGCATCTCCGAGGACCTGATATGCAACGCCTGGCAGGACGCCAAGGAGAAGATTCAGGTCCTCGCCAGCAGCCACACCGACGCCATCAACGAGCTGGTGTCCCCGCGGCCCCCGTTGTCTGCCGACACGAGGGAGAGGATGGAGATGGCCTCCTTCCTCATTGGTAGCGTGGCGGAGGCGGAAGAGATGGAGAAGGCGATGGCTCCGCCCAGCCGCGTGACGTCACCGACCCTCTGCTCCCTGAAGGAGAGCCTCTCTGGAATCCTGGCCTGCCACGCCCTGTTCCAGAGCCCGGGCGTGGTCCCCACGGAGGAGAAGCTGGACCTGGTGAGGATGGTGGGGGGCTTCCTCCAGGAGATGGAGCCCACAGAAGGAGGCTCTTCCCTGGACCAGCCCCAAGAGGCCTTCAAGGCCTCCCTGCTCCAGAGCGTGGCCACAGCCTGCAATGTAATCCACAACGTCCTGAAGAACTTTCACGCAGCCCAGCAGCTGACTGGGCAAGTGGAGGTGGCAGACTTCCTGCAGCCTGGAAGTAAGACCTTCACCATGGTGGTGAAGTGTGTTAGCCAGAGCCTGCTAGGAGACGTTGCCATGGAGCTGGATGCCCTGAGGAGGAGCCCGGGGGCCAGCATCAGCAGTGGGAGGAGCAGCAGGAATCAGGAATGCCTCCCTCTTGACACGCAGCAGGAGCGACCAGTGGAGTGCAGCTCTGCTAGCAAGGAAGAGCAGGAGGAGGAGGATGCTCAGAAGAAGGAGGAGACCGCCCCTCCCTCCTCCAGGAGCACTAGCGCCTGGAGCGAGGCTAGCAGTGCTGCCAGCTGCCAAGACCTCAGCCTCACCGCTGAAAACATGCTGGACGCCATCGTGCGGATGGCCCACTCGGCCTCCAGATCCTCCCCCGACAATCAGGACGACAAATGCGACGTCAAATCGTTCGACCAGGCGGAGTACGACCTGGGCCGCCTGCTGGCATCCCACACCATGTGCACCAGGATGTTCCAGGTGAGGATCCACCACTTCTCCGAGCAGCTGATTGGACGCATTTATCAGCTTCTCCTGGACACAAGGATGGGACGACTCCCCTCGACACCCCATTGCCGCTCCGAGCCCAACTTCCAGAACCTGGAGGACAAGGAGCGCCTGGACCAGGAGCTCTTCACCCCTCTGCTTTACAACTTCTTCCAGACGGCCTTCAAGAGCCTGATGGGGAACCTGCTGGGCGAAGAAGACCTCACGGACGACCACCGGGCTGACTCCTGCAGCGATGCGTCCTCGGACAGCAGTGACAGCAGCAGTGACAGCAGCAGTGACAGCAGTGACTGTCCCTCCCTGGACTGGTCCCGTGGGATGACGCCGGGCCCCAGGCATGGGGTTGTGGGTAGTAGGAGATCGCAGAGCAGGTTAAAGCCCTCCTGCAGCCAGGACCAGAGGTGGGCGCTGGAGGCCATTTGTGAGGTGTTGACTACCCAGGCGGGAAGTGACCTCTACAAGACCTGCAACGACCCACAAGAAAACATGTTCGTTGTTAGCAAAGGTAGATACATTTTTTTACCTTTCAGATAAAAAAACTGGTAACTATACTATTTTAAGACATGCTATTGTAAGACAGATTTGTAAGTATTGAGTTCTGCTGAATGACAGTGTAGGTCAAGTAAATAACTATTATAATAATATTGTAGTTAACAGCCAAAATATGTAATGAGAAAAGTATAGTTAATAGCTGTAATAGTGTAGTTAAAAGTGTGTTTTCTTGTGCCAGGCCTTGATGCTGAGGCCATGGCCAAGGTCGGTAACCTAGCCAGCTCCTCCTCTGAAGACATAAACCAGGAAGTGACAACAGGAAGTCTCGACCCAGAGTCAGGTCTCATCAACCAGGAAGTAGGCCAGCCTGAGATGGATGATAACGAAAATGCTGACTACACTGATGATTTCCACGAAGAGGAAGAAGGGTCAGATTGCCAGACAATTGCCAAGGGTGCATTGATCAAGGAAGAAGAGGAGGATGAAGATGATGGAGCTCCAGGCCTCCCTGAGGAGGTCCAGGATCATCCCTCCCTACCTGCGAGACACTCTGAGACACCCTCCCTACAGCCTGGGGAAGTTCTGATCCAGGAGAAGGTCCTGATACCCCCCCGGCCCAGTGCCCTGCACCACCAGACCCTGCATGACCTGCTGCACAGGTTGGTGGGACGCCTGGCCCTCCGGGGGCCCCTTCGTTCCTGCTTCACCCCCACCAACTCGGAGATAGAGGCTGACCTCCTCCAAGACGTGAGACGGTTTCTCTGGAACCAGGCTAGGATTGGCCTCGTCCTGGAGCATGAACCCCAGAACCCGTTCTTCGGTGGCCCCGATGCCCTGGACGCCATGTTTGAGGCGACCTACGCTGAGCTGATGCTCTGTTCCGATAGAAACAGGGCCCAGGTCCACTCCGCCCTCCAGGGAGGGGCAGGCATCGTCTGCATGGCCGAGAACGTCGCCAAGGTAATCTTCCGTCATGCCGAGGTTTGGCGGCCTTCTGCCGTGTCGGGTGAGAGTCATGATTTGGAAACAGGTTGTGAGGAGAAGGAGAGCGCAGAGGACTCTGCTGGCTTGGAAAAGGCCGGTAGAAATTCCACCACCTTCATCACAAACACGAGCTTGGATGAAGGACTTGAGATGGACTCTGCTGGCTTAGAAAAGGCCAGTGGAAGTTCCAGCCCCTTCATAAGCAACACAAGCTTGGATGAAGGACTTGAGATGGACACTGCTGGCTTAGAAAAGGCCAGTGGAAATTCCAGCCCCTTCTTAAGCAACACAAGCTTGGATGAAGGACTTGAGATGGACTCTGCTGGCTTAGAAAAGGCTGGTGGAAGTTCCAGCCCCTTCATAAGCAACACAAGCTTGGATGAAAGACTTGAGACTGCTGAGTCTGCTGGCTTGGAAAAGGCCAGCAGACTCACCTCCTGCCTCTTGTCCTCCTCCACTTCCCGGTACTGCTACTCCTCCTCTTCTTCCACCTCTGTTTTCTCCTATTCTTCGTCCTCCCAACCCTCCACCAGCTCCTCCACCTCCAGGGGCTCCATGGCTCGGGCCCCTAGCCCAGAGGGACATCATTTGGGGCCGCTCGGAAAGACTGACACCCCCATCCTCCAGAGATGGTTCAGACTGGTAAGCTGAAAACAACACCACACACTGGCACTAGGTAGAACTGACCTGTACTGAGTCAGCGATAAGAAGGGACGACATGTGACAATCTCAATGAATCTGTGTGTCTTTGCTCTCACTTCCAAACCCAGAAGAAAGAGAAGACTTTCCTTAAGGATGGACAGAATGTGGCTGCCAAGGGAAAAAAGACAAGCAGAAACAAAGTGTCTCCCCTTAGCGCTGAACGTAAGATCCTGACTGCACATTTGCTCATTTAGGCTTTCCCACTTTAGTTGGCTCTCCCACCATTTCACACACACATACTTGCACACACACTCACAAACACACACTGCATACAGATACGCACACACACACACACACACTATTTTTAAGTGAGAGGTCACAGTGCTGAAGTTCCGTGTGATGTCATACCCTGTTGTGTGATGGTGTTTCCTGTCCAGGTCCAGACCTTGACGAGTCCTCCATTGCCAGAGGACAGGAGAAGAAGAAGAAGAAGACGTCCATCAAAGCCTTCTTCAGGGGGTTCTCTGCAGTTCTCTCTAGGGCTTTCTGCTTCGGATGCGTGAAGGATATTCACCAGTAGAGGGCGCCACCTGCTTACTCAACTGGCTGGCAGAGAAAGAGAACCTGTCACTACGACAACAACTGTAGCTACTTCCCTCTTCTTCAATTTTTTTGTATATTCCAATAAAAAATACAGGAATTTTGTTTATATCTCCTTTGTAATCGTTAAGCTGTATGTGTAAAAGGTTGTGACATCACCATGTCAGGACTGCAGCCACACAGAGAGGCTGATTAGCATTTGTTAGAGTAATTGTACACAACCACTTTACATCAGTGTAAAAGTTACCTTAAACAATAGCAGACATGTGTATGTAAAACTTTTACATACACATGACCAAACTATTTATTTTGAGAATGCTACTTGAGTTTTTTCAGAATAGTTGTTATTGTTCCCCAATTTAAAAAGAGCCTTCTTTTGTAATTAATGGGCGGAGCTAGTTCAGGCACGGAACTCGGGCAGCGCGCGCCACATCACCCATCGCCGTGTTCTCAGCCCATAGGCTTAGCTTGATAGGCGGCGCTATAAAGTCGCACACATGCACGCACACGCGTCCTCGATTACCCTTGTCTTCTGCGCTGCTGCCACCTACCACCATCCCCTTCTCCCCCTTGTGGTCTGTCTGTTCTCCCCGTGGGGGATTTAACTCGTTGCTCCCTGCCTCATGTCATGCATGCTGCAGTGAAGGCAGGGAGTGCTTCCCCATGTACATCCATTCCGCCAATGTTAAACCATTTGTCATGTGTATGAATAAATGGGGAAATCAATCACTTGAGTGTCTTGACTGAATTAGATTGGTAAATGGACTGCATTTTTATAGCACTTTTCTACCTTAGCGGCACTCAAAGCGCTTTACAATGTTTGCCTCATTCACCCATTCATACTCATACTCGCACATACCGACGGCAGCGAGCTACCATGCATGGCGCCGGCCAGCTCATCGCGAGCAACATGGGGTTCAGAGTCTTGCTCAAGGATACTTCGGCACATGACCGAGGAGGAGTCGGGGATCGAACCGCCAACCTTGCCATTAAGAGACAACCCTCTCTTGATTTATGGTGTGTGTGAGCCACTCTGTTTGATAACTTGTATTTTTGGAGCAGTTGATCCAGTTGCAGTAAGTTTTATTGCACACGCACGCACACACTGGCACATAGCACAGAAAATAAACCGGAACCACTTGACCTTTTTTGGAATCTTCACAAAACGTGATCTGCTCACAAAATTCACACTTGAGAATAGGACATTATTGTCATCAAACAGAGCTACAGAGACAAGGTGAGAAAAAGAGAGAGAGGTAGAGAGAGCCACAGATGACCTTTCAGATGACCACTTGTACTTCAGGTGACCACTCCTATGGTGACCAATGTAATAGATGTTTAGGATGCATGTACAATTGTCAGAAAAGGTGAAAATGTCACCCTTCATTCTGTATAAATGATATTGTGTTCAACATTCCTTTTGTGCAGAGAGGAACTACCCCTAAGTTAACTCTAGGCTTACGTAAACGTACAAACCTTGTGTGGGGGGGAGGGTGAGCATTTGTGACTCTGTGTTGCCCAAGACTACAGGATGTTGGGGGGGTTTGTTTTTGTAAAGGAAATAGGAGCTTTTATGACACCAGGACTAGAGATTCAGCTGCTATTGTGTTTCAACCAGGCTTGATGTCGTAAAGACGCACACACATACGCGCAAGATCTATGCAAGGGAGTTAGCCAATGAGAGGAGACATAGGACAACTGCATGTCTTTATGATGACTGTATGTCTTTATGAGGACCAATGACAATTGAAAACTGTGCTCTGTAAATGGTTTGCAAGGAGACTGGCTTTGAGACAACTTTGGACCTCCATTGCTATTAGTCTCCTTGCAGCCGCCAGCAAGTAATAAAGCTTCCTTGACTTCATCGACTCTGTGCATTACCTTTATTCATTTAGCAGACGCTTTTACTTGATAATGACATTTCTTCAACAGCAATTCATGTGTTTTAAATGTGGTTCATGTGAGGGGCGTAGCCAGAAAAATATTTTTGTCTAGGCCTAGAAAAATATGGATAGGCATCTTTTCATTTTGTTTTACTTATTTACTTTGCGATGTGCACCCGGTGCATAAGTTTTCGGAGATATTTTCGTTTTCGGGTAGGCCTTAGTGGCTACGCCCCTGGTTGATGTATAAGAAACATGCTGAAACAACCACTTATGTTCTTTGCAGGAAGGGGAGATAATTAAGCCGAGTTTGTAGGTTGAGAGGTGGTCCTGTGTTAGGAACTGTTGGGGGATGGTTTATGGTTGGGCTGATGGCTATCTGTTCTGTAGCCTAGACTACTAAATATTTCTGAGGGTGATGACCCCACTAAGGTCAGTTGACCATTTGAGATGGTCATCTTCTGGAGTTTTAGAATTCCTGACTTCATCACCTGGGGGAAGGAGCTTTGGGACATCACGTTCTGAGAATGTGTTGTTTCAACTGTGATTGTATTGTTTTGGGAGTGAGCTAATGATAGGAAGAGACTGAAAACAGATGCATCTTTAAACTAAACAGTTTAATATAAATAGGTCTGGTATAGGTTATACCCTTATCAAGCAGAACTTTGGAGCGATGCGTTTTGGTTGGAAACTGAATTTAGAACATTTGGCTCATAAAGCAGCTTAGGACTGATAGCGAAGTGCTTCACAAGTCGTTAATTGCCGGTATATCTACGAGGGCTGGTGAAGTCTCTCACTTTGCGTACGATGGAAACCAAGTGGATGGTTGCGTCACTCGTTTCGTTTAAAAAATGTTATGCACAAACCTCCGACGGGTCATTAGCGCAGAAAATGTGCGATTGTCTATTCATTTATTTAAAAACGTAAGATTAATTTGAATATAAAACATCGATCCTAGAGATTGCAGGTGGCCTATTGTCCTCCTCCACCCTCATAATTTTTTGTTGTTGACAAATTCAAGCCATTTCGCTCTGGATCTGGAAAGGGTTATTTTGCTTTCTCAAAAAAAAAAGAATATATATATATATATTTGAATTGTATCAAGCTTTCTGGGATTACATTAAGGACTTTATTATAATCCCAGTGAGGCCCTTGGGGAATGCATTGTTTGCTAGTTTATGTACCCTTAGTATAGTTAGTCCACATATTTAAATTTTAGGTATATGTTTATTGTATGCACCTTCCTGCCAAAGCAAATTCCTTGTCTGTGCAAACTTTCATGGCGAATAAATCCCTTTCTGATTCTGATTAAGGAGAATTGGCTCCCACTATGAAACAAGGGTTAGCCTATATGTTTTATTTCAAATCTAAATAAAATGATCCATGATTTAGATAAGACACCTAAATCTAAACATAGATTCTGGCAGCTGTGTCTGCAAACCGTTTTATGTCTGGACAAATTTGATTTAGACTGTACTGGACATCAAGGCGTTGGCATTTGTAGTTAGATTCGTGTTCACGCGCAAGCTTGTATCTTCAAATAATTCCATAGTAGGGCCAACGAGAAAGGTTATAGTCAGGTTTAATTGTGTATTTTGCTCTTGCGTAAAAGCTCATGTAAATACGTGTATTGATGTAACGTCCTTGAGTGTAATTATTTGTTGTTGTTATTCACCATCAATAATATAAACAACAAAAAGAGAAAACATACACGCCAATACGAACAAGTTATTCCTCAAATTAGGCCTCTTGGAATTGGTATGATGCAAACCTGGTTATGTGACGAGAATTGTCCAAAAAAGCTTGCTATTTACGCATATAGGCACAATCTAGGACTGTGTGGATATTTCCTTGTCTGAACGGTTTAACATTCTTGGAGTCGCGATCAAAAATAAAAACTCAAATTGTAAAATGAAAGTTGTATGGTGCCATGCAAAATCGGTTGTCACCCGCACAAAATGAGCGAAAACATTATGTGCGCAAAATGCTGAAGAAAATGAACAAATTCTACTTCAGCCATGGCACCCTGGCAGCGCACCTGATTCCGCCACCTCAACTACACCTGTGTTATCGGACGTGGTATCTTTCGCAGGCTAACTGATAATCCTAACTTTCTGTAAGTCGCTCTGGATAAGAGCGTCTGCTAAATGCTAAATGATTAGCCTAAATGTAATGTAGCCTAAATGTCCGATAAGGCAGCATATTGTATACGACTTCACTGTTCTTCTAAATAATACATTGTGCTTCCGTGGTTCTCTCCTCTACCAATAACTCGTACATACACATATTATTCCGTTTATTGTTTGAAGTGACTTTATGCAATGTATGAGATCGTACCCCTTGTTATCTGAACAATTTCGGAGCGCTTGAACACTTCCCATTTTTTGGTACTAAATTACATCTGACTCATTCAGTCTCCAACCACCGAGGAGAGAGGACCTCTGAACTATCGCTTAGGAAAACTGCACACACAGCCTAGCCTGCAAGTCGGGTCTCTCTCTCGCCTCAAACAATAAGTTTCTATCTCCTTTGAAACAAATGGGACAGCGGGCAGCGTTGTGAAGAGTTGTTAGGTGTACACTGTGTGCACTGTTTCCCAGCAACCTAGGTTTCTTGCTCTATTGACACGAATGATGTCCACTTGCAAACCAGACAAGCCACCTGTTGGTTTCTAGCTCATTTCTATTTCATTTTAGAGCACATCGAGTCAAAAACAGGAAAAAAATAAATATTGAAAGTAGAAAAAAAACAAAAAAACTGATTGCAAACCAGGCAGGCGCGAGGCCACCAGTGACCCGAGGCCTTGTGCGGTCACACAGCTGGGACAACCCATGTCACGGTTCTGGCGGGCAGCATCATGGCGAGATGATAGGCGTACACTGTGTGCACTGTTTCCCAGCAACCTAGGTTTCTTGCTCTATTGACACGAATGATGTCCACTTTTCCCCAGCCTCACAGCTCAATTGAAACTAATCGGACAGTGGGCAGCGACGTAGCGAGTTGATAGGCGTACACATTATTTTCCCAGCCACCTACCTGTAGGTTTCCAGCTCCATTGACACGAATGATGTCCTCTTTTTCCCAGCCACACAGCTCAATTGAAACTAATCGGACAGTGGGCAGCGTCGTAGCGATTTAATAGGCGTACACTGTGTGCACTTTTTCCCAGCCACTTGGTGGTTTCCAGCTCATTGGGTGTGCTTTGCCTTCGGCAAGGGCACAACCTTTGTTCTCTCACATATATATTATTATTATTTTTTAAATTCTTTTTGCCCCCCTAAAACTCAGTCAATATTTGGCCTACATAGACAACGTAGGTGTCAACAGTTTCGTCTTGGTAGCGATTGAGTTGCTTCTATTGGAATTTACGTTCCGTTGCATGGTTTGGGCTTGACCCTCGTGCTGCCTTCGAGTCACATGACCCAAAGGTTCATAACGAACCATCGTTGTGTTTACCCAATTTTACCCAATACAAAAACAAATAAAAATAATTTTGCCAGGAACAAATCGGTTGTCACCCGCACAAAATAAGTGATGCAGTGGACAAAGTGGTGCACTTTCATAAGGTACATTATATGCCAAAATTCCACAAGACAATTTTTTTTGTTTTATGCACTTGCTAGCTTTTCCTGTCCATATGTTGCTTTTAAGTGTGTTTCTTCCAAATAAATGGGTATTACAGGCCAGTGTGTCCCAATTATTTGGGAGGAATGTTTTTCCAGTGAAGCAAATGATCTCAAATCACAGGGGCAGTATACACAGTGTATTACATTAACATGGACCAGCAAATACCAGATTCACTTGAAGGTGTACACATTTACAATATATATTTTTTCTTGTAGTCATGCTGCAGCATCAATGAATATCTTCAGGAAAGAGAGGGTAAACAACCATACATCCTACATCCAAAAGACAACTCTCTAAGATCTACATTGGAAAAGGGTCTTGAGAATTTTGAAAATCCGTTTGTAAGTTTTAATACTGAGATTAAAAGAATGAAGTATTTCAACAAGAAATGGGGGATTGTGGAGCCAGTGGAAAAGCATTTAGGAGTTCGATTTGATACAAGGCGAAAAAAAAATACAGGTACTTATGATCAGGTCCCAGTGAAAGACACGTTTGTTTACATTCCAATTTTGGAAACTATTACATTCATCTGTCGCAATTCTTATATTTGTGAACTACTTGCAAAACCATCTGTATCAAAAGACAGATATGAAGACTTTTGTGATGGAAGTTATTTTAAGTCACATCCATTGTTCTCAAAAACACAGACTTCTTTACAAATTCAGCTTTACTACGATGACTTTGAGACTGCTAACCCACTGGGTTCAAAACGTGGTGTTCACAAAGTTGGTGCTCTCTATTTTGTCCTCCGAAATCTGCCTCCACAGTTAAACTCTGTATTGATGAACATCCATTTGGTTGCATTGTTTCATGCTGGAGATGTAAAAAAATATGGCTTTGATCCTATTTTACAGCCTCTGATTGATGACATCAAAATATTGGAGAGTCATGGCATTGATTTGCCTTTCTCATCTGAAAAGGTCTATGGCACTATATGTCAGATAACTGGGGACAACTTGGGGATGCATGGAATATTGGGGTTTGTTGAGTCTTTCAGTGGACATCACTTCTGTCGTTTGTGTTTGATTGAAAAAGTTGATGCTCAGAATGTTTACAAAGAGGATGACCCAAAGATAATCTTGCGTGGAAAAGAGCTTTTTGAAATGCACTGCAGTGAGTTGCAATCAGATCCACAAAAGCTGTGTGTGTTTGGTCTCAAGCATAATTCAACTCTTAACAGCCTACAGTACTTTCACGTTTGCAACAACTTTTCTTTGGACATAATGCATGACATACTTGAAGGGGTGGCTCAGTATGAGATAAAGTTACTGTTTGAATATCTCTCTGAAAATGTTTTGTCAAAACCTGGTCTTTTGTCACGAATCTATGCTTTTGACTATGGCTACTTGGACCGCAAAAATCGTCCGACAAGGGTCAACTTGGACAGTATAGGCAATAATATAGGACTCAACTCTATTCAGACTCTTTGTCTGGTAAGAAACATTCCTTTGATTTTTGGTGACATTGTGCCAGAAGGAAACCAGAACTGGACTTTGCTGTTGCTCTTACTGCAGATAATTAACATCATCTTCTCTCCATCTGTTACACTAGGCATGACTGTGCATTTGAAGCATTTAATAATGGAACATCATGCCTTGTTCAAACACTTGTATCCAGGTAGAAACCTGATACCTAAACATCATTTTATGTTACATTACCCGTCTTGTATTCGAAAAATTGGACCGTTAATACATATGTGGAGTATGAGATTCGAGGCAAAACACAGGATTTTCAAAAGCACACTTAAAAACTTCAAGAACATCACAGTATCACTTGCCAAAAAACATCAAATGTCCATAGCATCCAATTGGGAAACATCTCCATTGAACCATGTTGAGTACGGACCTTTGAAAACATTTAATGTGGACAATGATGAAAATGGTGAAATGTTCACCCAAGCCCTGCCCGCTATAGCAAAAGACATCTTCTCTACTAACTGGGTAAGGATCAGTGGGGTCGAGTACAGAGCCGGGTTAGTCATTTGCAGTGGCACGGAACACGAAATACCTTTGTTTTGCAGAATTAAAAAAATACTTTTAGTTAACAGTGTGATCTACGTCATGGTGAACAAGCTTATGGTTGACCATTTCAGTGAGCACTTTCATGCCTACAATGTGTTTGAAAGTGATGAAAAAGATGTGGTGAAAGCAGACTGTATTCAAATTTATAAGCCTTTTGACTTACAAAGTGCTTATGGTGGTGATGATAGCCTTTATATTGTACCATTATTTTCTCTGTAAATGTGCATAGACTTAAGTTGTATGGTGCTTGGATATTGTTGTCTTCATTAAAAAAGACGAATTCATTGTATGTTTATTTTTTCCTGTAGTGAAAAAAACATTTTCAGAACATTGAATGTAACACAACTGTCATGAATACACTTTAAAGTGTTATAATAACACTGAATGATTTAAATGAACACTTTCAGAGTAAGGGAGTAACACGATTTAGAGTTAAAAATACTATTTAAAGTGTCATAAAATAACACTGAACGAATTAAATTAACACTTACAGAGTAAGGGAGTAACACGATTTAGAGATAAAAATACACTTATTGTTGTGAAATAACACTGAATGATTTAAATTAACACGTTAAGAGTAAGGGAGTTACACGATTAAGAGTTAAAAATACTATTTAAAGTGTCATAAAATAACACTGAATGTTAATTCCTAACACGAATTTGGTGTAAAAACTACTCTTAAATGTGTTAAGAAACAACACTCTGAGTGTTACATTTTTAACACTCTTATGGATTTAAAATATTAACACTATCCAAAGTGTTAATTTAACTCTGAACTGGTGACGATTAGACAAACTCAGAGAAAGTGTTAAATTTAACACTATGGGAGTTGAAATAACACTGACGTTTTTGCTGTGAGGAGAGCCTCCTCCACAGGCTGGGAGCAGACAAGGGTACGCCTATAGCCCCGCTATCTAGGTCACCCTAACCCGCCAGGAACCTCGCCCTGTCCCCCCTCGCTGTCTTCACGCCGGCAGCCCTAAATGGTCTGCGAACGCCGCCACCCCCCGATTGCGTACTGTGTATTTCTATTTCCGCGATATCCACCACAACGGCTCCCAGACCAACGCAACACCCTACCGATCTTCTCCCTTTTATATCCCTCTCGACACTCCCTTCAACAGGTGCAGCCACTTGCCTAATTGTCAGCGCAGCGCATTGTCACTACACTTACCATAAACGGATAGAGTAAAGGTTTGATGAGCTACTTTGTCTCCTCTGGTTTGTAACTGATAAACTCCAGCGTCGTGGAGTGAGATGTTTCTCACAGTGAGAGATCCGGTCTGTAAGTCCAGCTGAAGTCTGTCTGTAAACCGCTCATCTAACAAAGTGCAACGTAATTTCCCCGGATTCACCTGCAGTAACCACAATTTATATATATAATATATATAATATAAATATATATAATATATTATATAAATATATATAATATATATAATAATATATTTTTTTTTTTACTACACTGGCATTATAGTGGAACATCGTCTAAATCATCTATGACGTAACAGAACTTTTGGCATTTAGAATCCACAGTTTTGCTTTAAAAAACCTTGTTAGACATAACGTCGTCTAGTTGCCTGATATAATTTCCAATTAGATAGTAAGAAAAAATGAATCAGCGTCCTTCTAGTCGTCCAAATGCTTCCTTGTATGTAGGAGACATACACCAACATGTTACCGAGGCAATGCTCTACAACCACTTCAGTCCCGCCGGGACCATCCACTCTATCCGCGTCTGCAGAGACAGGGTCACCAAGCGCTCTCTGGGTTATGCCTATGTCAACTTCAAGAGGTCAGTGGATGCCGAGCACGCCTTAGATTTCTGGAATTTTAAACTGACTGATGGCTCTCCGATTCGTGTAACTTGGGCCCACCAGCGCGACCCGACCCTGACAAAGAGCGGTGTGGGTAAAGTCTTTATTAAGAACCTGGACACGTCAATAGATAACGAACATCTATACGACACCTTCTCTGGCTTCGGCAAAATCTTGTCGAGCAAGATTGCATGTGGTAACAATGGCTCAAAGGGATATGGTTTTGTTCAATTTGAGACCGCGGAGGCTGCTGAGAAATCTATAGAAAGATTGGACGGTATGCTGTTTAATGACAGAAAAGCATTTGTGGGCCGCTTCAAATCTCGCAAGGAGCGCCAAGCTGAGCGCTTTTGTTCATGCGCAAAGTTCACCAATATCTACATCAAGAACTTTGGACAGGATGTGGATGAGCAGAAGCTGACAGATTACGAGCGTCTGTGTCATGAAGGATGAGAATGGCAAGTCCCGAGGGTTCGGCTTTGTGAACTTTGAGAGGCACGAGGATGCGCAAAAAGCTGTGGATGACATGAAAGGAATGCAAATTAGCGGCAAGCTGATCTATGTTGGCCGCGCCCAGAAGAGGTTAGAGCGTCAGTCCAAGCTCAAGCGTTGGTTCCAGCAGAACCAGGCTCGCATGACATGCCCTTCTAAGCAGCAGGTGAGTAGAGGCTGCAGTCACATAGTAAAAAGACAGTTATTTCTAGTGCTGTTTCCAGTGCTATTTCCATGTTTTGACAATATTCAATAATGAATTCCACATTTTGCCAACCATCAGCAGCACATGAGTGCCAAGATCCATGCCAAGGTCCAGACTAAGCCTCAAGCCCAGATCCACTCCAAGACCAAAGCCCAGGTCCAGGTCCAGACCCAGCCTAAGGTCCATGTCTGGACCCATCCTCAAGCCCATGTCCGGACCCAGCGTCAGGTCCAAGTAAAGGTCCAGACCCAGTCTCAGGCCCAAGTCCAGCGGGTCCAGGCCCAGCCTCAGGTCCAGATCCAGACCCAGCGTCAGGTCCAAGTAAAGGTCCAGACCCAGTCTCAGGCCCAAGTCCAGCGGGTCCAGACCCAGCCTCAGGTCCAGATCCTGACCCAGCCTCAGGTCCAGACCCTGCGTCAGGGCCAAGTCGAGCAGGTCCTGACCCAGCCTCTGGTCCATCTCCTGACTAATACCCAGGTCCAGACCCTGCCTCAGGCTAATGTCCAGACCCAGCTTCAGGCCCAGATCCAGACCCGGACCCAGGTCCTGACCCATGCCTTCACCCTGGCCTTGGTGTCTACGCAGCAGGTGTAAACCATGCACAAATTTATATCTTAAATGTGTGATACACAAGGTGGCACCAAAAACCTTGGGTGTCTACGGTATCTATCTAACTGTGTGTATTTAACATAATATGTGCCCTGTCTCTTTCCAGCCTGCTGTCTACACATGGATAAGCTCTCCTGGTGTGTGTGTTGTGCCTGGAGTTTTTAACCCTAACCGACAACTGAGCATGACTGCTCTGGCCCAGCTCATGACCCTGGCTCACAACCAGACAAAGGCCCAGACCCTGATGGAGATTCAGGCCCAGACCCAGACCAGGGCTCAAGTCCAAGTTCAGGCCCTGATTGGAATGCAGCAGGTAATTACAGTACTGGCTTTTGTAAAATGACTTTTGACATGTATTACAGTTGTATTACAGTTTCACATAGTGGCAGCACTAGGATTGTGTGTATCGTATGTAAAGGTGTATTTTAAATTGTGTGTCCCTCTGTCCTCCATTAGCCTTCTGCTTATGTGTGGGGCAAGGAGCCTCTGACAGCCTCCACACTGGCCTCCACTCCTCTGCACTACCAGAAGCCTAAGCTGGGAGTGTCTCTCATCAGCATCATCCACAAGTTTCAACCACAACTAGCTGAAAAGCTCACCGGTATGTTCCTGGAGATGGAAAATGATGAGGTGATCCACCTGCTGGGGTCTCCACAGGCTCTGCACTCTAAGATCAATCAGGCAATGGCTGCCTTTCGTGCCTCCCGGATGAATGTGGCCAAGGTTATGTCCCAGCTTAACCTCCAGACACCTGTGAGGATCACCACCCTGCACCAGGCTAGTCAGGACTTCAAATCTTCTGCAGCTGAGACCAGCCTGACGAAGCCTGTTGATGGTCTCCAGGGAGTCGTGGGAAGGGAGACCTTCTTGCAGCTGTATGGTGAGCAAATCAAGGCTGTGATGAACACTTCCGATAAGCATCAGCCTACCACTGACATCCAGTTGCTGCTGGACATGAAAGAGACAGACAAGCAGATCATGTAAGTCACAGTCATTTACTCTTTTAGTATCATTGTATCCAAGTATTTTGTACTTATGAGCTTAGTTAACCTGATATTTGATATTAGTATTAATATTTGATATGTTCTGATGTTAATGGTAGGCCTTCTCTTCTCTTCCTCTTCTCACCCAGTGAAGACCTCAAGCCTGTAGCAGCCAGAGACCTGAGCCTGCTTCACCTGAGCAGAGCTTCAACCAGAAACGGCGGCTTCTTCCAAGAGCCATGGTGGCTCCGTATCTGCTCCCAGGCAGAAAGCAAAGAAGAAGGGAGGAGGATGTTTCTGTGGCTTCATGAGGGCTTTCGGGAGAGCTGTCAGGAGAGCTTTCAGGAGAGGAAAGAAAGTAAAACCTTTAAGTTGATCTTCACGGTTGTTATTACGTAAACATGGTTACATTCATAATAAACATACAGTGTGCATACCATGTTGGTTACCAATGGTTTCCTGGTGTTCTGAGCATAGAACATTTTCTTTTTCTTTTTGAAGGATTGCACTGTGGGTGAGAAGACCTATGGTGGAATCTCACATGCAGAGAACATCACCTCCATGAAAGCTGCTGCATCTGCAGTGAAGAATGGAGATGCTGATCAGTTTCCCACTACTCTGTAATCCACATACATTATTAATCATTAATTAAACATTCATTGCATTTTATTTGACTCTTGTTATTTTCATCTATTAACATCATACCAAAGAGATCTTTATCAAACTTCCTATTTGAGAATCTTTAAACTTGTCTCATTTGCGCAATGAACTGCATTTCTAAGTAAAGCCTCTAGATGGTCCAGTTATCCCAGTTATCAGGAGGATTCTTGCAAGTGAGTTGTAATGCTCTTATGAAAGTATGTGGAAGTGCCCCACAATCCCTTTGGCGATTCCTACTGCATGATGAAACTGCTATTTCTTTTCTTGGTTTAACATGTGTTGTATGTGAGGCCATAGGCAGTGGTTAATATGAGTATGGGAATTCATGACTCAGCTTTTAAGGTATCCTTTAAAATGTGTCTGACTCATGTTATATTTGGGTGTTATGAGGTTGTTGTTGAGTTTTGTATGACACACCTTTATTGTTCACAAACATGTCAATTTATAGGGAGGCACCAAAGAAGAAATAACAGGGTTGTGGTAGCACACTTGATGCGGTGACACCTATTGGCAAATTACAATATTACCAACACTCCCACTTAATTTGCAATAACACAATTTAATTTTACTTTTGCCAAGCCAATCCTTACTAAATCATATTAACGACAAAAAAAATATATATTTTCTCAGTTCACGCAACACAGTGTAGCCCGTTTAGGATCAGACTAAACAGAACTGATGAAACAAAGTCCAATCTCACTCCTGAAATGCTCAAACTTCTGTCTCGCCAACGGTTTGGTCAATAAATCTGCCTTCATATTGTCTGTGGGACAGTATTGCAGTTGTATTCGTCCATTTTGCACACACTCACGAACGTAATGGTAGCGAATGTCAATGTGCTTAGTTCTTGAATGATCCACTGGGTTCTTTGCGATTGCGATGGCTCCTTGGTTGTCCTCCAGGATTACAACAGGAGTATATGTGGCCCGGTAATAGTCAGAAAAATACAAAAATACAATGGTTGAGCCACACATTAGTTAATTAAAACATTTGACAATTAACCATGTTCATGACATTTCAAATACAAACTCACTTTCTCTCCGGTGTACAGCCTGTGCGCTAAATCACACACGGAAATTAGACATACAACCAGCAATATCTCCCCTCTGGATTAGGCAAGAACATGAAAATAAACACAGTTTATTAGTATACATGGCTTATGCAATATTGAACAATTATATGTTCTAGTGTACTGTGTTTAATTGCTTAAACTATCCCGCTGTTCAATACGTTCCACCTTGTGGTAAGTATTCCTTCAGCTCACACGCAGTCACCATCCAGACTAAATCTACATGAATTTATAATCATCGACAACAAATATTGACCCGTTACATTTGCAGTCTTCTCATCCACCAACATCGATAGCCCAATAAGGTAAAATAAAAGTTTTTAATCCTTATTTCTAACTTTGTCGGCAAGAATACACACCTGTATCGGAAGCTAGCTCAGCAGTCTTCTACCCGCGCTAACTTTGTGACATAAAACGCGATTTCACCACCCTCGCGAGCTAACCGTGAACTGCTCTTAAGGTGACAGTGTAACCCCAACCAAGAAGCCGCTATCCAATCAAATAAAACAAACAATGGTATTTAACAACTCAAAAACAATCCCTACCCCTTGCTCACCTGGCTACATATAGTTCACCCCAAGATCGCTTAGAAGTCGTTTAAGCCAGGTACACTCCTGAGCTGCTTGGCTAAGTGCAACGTACTCAGCCTCCGCTGTTGAAAGGGCAACAGTTGACTGCTTCTTGCTCAGCCAACTCACCGCTCCTCCACCCAGTAAAAACACGTTACCGGTCGTAGAGGGACGATCGTCCTGGTCTCCAGCCCAGTCAGCATCTGAGAAACCGACCAAAGACTCTGACCGCTCATATTTGAGAGCGAGCGTCATTGTCCCTTTCAAGTACCGTAGGATCCTCTTCACCGCAGTTAGATGGAAAACGCTTGGGTTTGCATTGAACTTTGACACAACGCTCACTGCGTGTGCTATGTCGGGTCGTGTGGCCATCGCAGCATACAGTAGGCTACCCACCATAGACTGGTAAGTACCTGGATTCACAGGCTTGCTGACACCGTCGTTTTTTGTCAGCCTTACATTTGCATCGGCTGGAGTTGTAACAGGCTTTGCATCATGCATCTCATACTTTCGGTGAATGGCTTCGATGTAATGCTTCTGATGGAGCACACAGTTATTTTCTTTGTCTTGGATGACCGAGACCCCCAGGATATAGGACAGTTCTCTCATGTCCTTCATCTTGAAACGCTTCTTAAGAGCGTGTTTTAGCTCCTCCATGCTTTCCATCGATTCCGTTATAAGGATTAAATCGTCTACATACACAGCTAATATCTCCAGCTCCTGTCGAGATCTCACAAACACACACGGGTCTGATGTGCTCTGCACGAAACCAATGTCCTTCATGAACCCTGTAAAGGTTTTGCTCCAGCAGCGAGGGGACTGCTTCAGTCCGTATATTGACCTCCTCAGTTTGCACACCAAACCCTCCTCCCCTGGTCTGATGTATCCCTCCGGCTGCTCCATGTAGATCTCCTCATCCAGGTGTCCGTTCAGAAATGCGGTCACCACATCCATCTGATGCACATGCATGTTGTTCTGGACCGCGAAGGACAGCAATGTACGTACCGAGGTGAAGCGTACCACGGGTGAATACGTTTCATCGTAGTCAGCACCATACATCTGTGAGTAACCCTTAGCGACGAGTCTTCGCTTGTACCTCTCCACTCTTCCATCACTATGATGCTTGATTTAAAACACCCATCTTGATCCTATGGCCTTCCGATCGTTGGGTAGCTCCACTAAATCCCACGTCTTGTTTTCCAGCAATGATCCATATTCCAGGTCGGCCGCCTCCTGCCATTCTTTTGCGTCGGGACTCATCATTGCTTCTTTAAGTGTGCTTGGTTCCGCAACACAAACACTAGCATAATGGTCAACAGTCACCAGGTCGGCAAACTCATCGATGCCGTATCTCCTAGGTGGTCTTCTGGTCCTGCTACCCACCCTAGTAGTTCCTGGTGTCCTCTCCTCGGTCTTCATATTCACTCCGTTCCCCGAAGAGACAACGTCCACTCCTGGTGGTTTCAGGCCGCCCTCCCCGGCAGCTCCACTGACGGTAGAGTCGGCTGGTGTTCTCTCAGAGTTCATGACGGCTTTGTCCTCTGAACAAATGTCCACTTCTTGTTTCAAGCCGAAGTCTGACTCATTAAAGATCACATCCCGACGGATCAGTATCCTGTTTTTTTCTTTGTCATACAAGCGATAGCCCTTGTCATTGTTGGCATATCCCACGAAACGAAGTTTTACTGCGTTCTTGTCCAGTTTCCTTCTGTCCGTTTCTGGGACATGTGCATAGGCCACGCACCCAAACACCTTCATGTGACTTACGTTTGGCTGTTTGTCACACCATCTCTGGTAGGGCGTCACTTGTTTCAGGACAGATGTGGGGAGTCGGTTCTGTATGTAAGCAGTGGTCGCTACAGCCTCTGACCAGTACTGCTTTGTTAACTTTGTTAACTTGGCGTGAGAGAGCATGGTCCTCGCTGCTTCGACCGATGTCCTATTCTTTTTTTCGGCAACCCCATTCTGCTGGGGTGTGTGAGGTACAGTCGTCTCATGGTGGATGCCTCGAGCCTTCAAGTAATCCTGGAATTCCTTGGATGTGTACTCTCCACCATTGTCCGTTCTTAGTCTTGCCATCTTCTGTCCGCACTCGTTCGATAATGTTCTCTCTAACTCCTTGAATTTGCAGAGGACTTCACTCTTCTGTCTCATGAAATACACCTTGCTACACCTGGAATAGTCGTCAATAAAAGTCACAAAGTACTTTGACCTGCCTATGGATTCAGTCTGCATCGGGCCACAGACGTCGCTATGTACCAACTGCAGTCTTCGTTTAGAACGGATTTCTCCCACTGGCTTATGTGGTTTCCTAGACAGCTTGCCTTCCACGCATGCTTCACAGAAGGGTAATTCTTTTTTCAGGGAAGTCCACTCCATTTACCATTTCTTTAAGTTCTTTCACCTTAGTGGTGTGACCCAGTCGCTGGTGCCACAAGCTGGCTGCTATTGATGCACTTGGCGCACAGTGACAGGCGGGCGAATTCCCCTCGACATCCAGTTGTTACAATCCATCGGATCTTTGTGTTCCCATTCCTCTGAGATTCCCACTTTCATCACGGATGTAACAGCGAAACTTCTTGAACTTTACAGTGTTTCCTTTTTCGACAGCAGCTCCCACTGAGAAGAGATTCCCGGATAACTTGGGAACATACAGCACGTTGTACATTGTAACGTTCTTCACATCACTCTTGTAAAATGTCATTCTCAGGTTAACGCTACCAAGACCTAGAGCGTCAACCACTCTGCCATCTCCAAGTTTCACAGACTGTGGCTTTGGAAATCGCCTGTAGTCCTGGAGGTTGTCTTCATGACACGTCATATGCTTTGAGGCTCCAGAGTCAACTAGAGAGGATACCATTTCTGGAGAAATTGTAGGGTGTGCTTGCTTGGGTCGGTTGCACAGGGGTCCGTTTTTGAATGACATTTTTACAACTGATATTTCTGTATATTTTATATAAAAATGCATACTTATTATTTATAAAGATTACATAGATTTAAAAGCATTTTTTTTTGCTACTCATTTACAACTGAAAATACGAGTGAAGTGTAGAATTAAATAGATGTCTTCTCATTTCCCCTGCAAGAGGCAGCCTCAACGTTGAATCAAAACGAATACATTTGGCAGACCGGTATAAAAATTGACCTAATCTCTATGACTTAAATGTCATTTTAAGTTTTTCCCTTCTCATGATATTTTCAGGCATTTAGCCTACTCAATGCATTCATTCATTAATAAAGAACCCCCTTTGAAGATTATTCTACGACGTTACCCGGTAGTAGAAGATGGAATCGCGACTCAAACAGTACCATCTGCTAACTGAAAATATGCCCCCCAAAACGTAAATAAGCTTGACATTTATTTAGTGGAAAATCGCTCATTCATAAAAAGCTCACTGGTAGCGATCATTGTCAGTAACAACGCAAAATGCGATATAGCCCTGTGTGGAGAAGCTGCCCCGGTAAATTCTACTACTACAGTACAGTACTAGACTACTGCTGTGTTCGTCTTGGTAGCGATTGCGTTGGTTGAATTCGATTTAACGTTCCGTTGTACGGTTTAGGCTGAAATTAATTATTTTCATGAACAGATTGACAAAGTTTAGGCTGTGGCAATGAAGTTCAGGTTAGTAGTCAGATTGTTTCAACTATTGAAAGACTTTTGAGTAAGGGGAGTGCCGAACATGTTCTGTCGCCGTTTGACTTGAACAGCTGAGGAGTTTTTGTTAGCTACTCACACTAGTGTCTCGGGGAGGCTACAGCGTTGCAGTGAGCTACACTGGTTTGAAACCACAGGTAATGGTAATTTCACCAACAAATCGTTTACTAATGTCAGAATAAATCATACAACGAAAATGTATATGTGAGGAATGTTTATTTTAACGATTGAAAACAGATACATCATAGACCACTGTAGTATGTGTTGCACGGGCAACACAGGCTAATGTCATGATGCTAATACTTCAGTGAAATAGTAGACTACTGTTTCCGAAAGTAGATGTACTTCCTTAATAATATCAGCTTATATTGTACATTACACATCACAATTGTGTGTCATATCACAAAGTAAAATGAGTAAATAGTTATCACCCTGGCCTCTTTTCTTGTGGCGTTTCTGCAGCTGCCTTGCAGTAAAGCTATAGTTAGCCTAGCTATCCCCCAAGTTAACAGATGCGAAACGAATGTTCTGCCAAAGGTAGTCACGCGTGTTTTCATGACGTTAGTGACGTAGTGACGTTAGTAACGTCAGTGACTGTGGCTAGCAAATTAGCCACCGTTAGCTTCACTTTTCGCCACAAAAACTTAACTTAAGCCCAAACCATGCAACGGAACGTAAATTCCAATAGAAGCAACTCAATCGCTACCAAGACGAAACTTTTGACACCTACGTTGTCTATGTAGGCCAAATATTGACTGAGTTTTAGGGGGGCAAAAAGAATTAAAATAATAATAATAATATATATGTGAGAGAACAAAGGTTGTGCCCTTGCCGAAGGCAAAGCACACCCAATAATATATATGTGAGAGAACAAAGGTTGTGCCCTTGCCGAAGGCAAAGCACACTCAATAACCATTAGATTTAAAGTTACATTGTCAAGGATTACTTTATGACATTTTGATCCCGTCTTTAAAATTGGCTATTTTAATAGTTTTCCTGATATCGTAGGCAAAAGTTAATGGTTGGGACAGAGTAGAAGGATGGGGAACAGTTCTCACCCATTCTTAAGTGTGTAAGGGGGGCCTAGGGGGACGCCTCATTAGCTTCAAGGTTGTTATGTGTTTTCTTGCCGTAGAAGGAGTTGTTATGGAGAAAGGAGCCACAACAATGTATGAGAGAATAGAAATAAAGAGGACAGCCAAGGTCATCAGTTGAGAACATGTAGGATTGAAGGCCAAGCGTCTGGGTGTGCAGGTGTTCCCTGAACCTCTGCCCATCGTGGGAGCAACGGGGAACCAAGTGGAACAGGTCAGGTTGACCGTAGACAGATATCGAGTGTGTGCACATGGCAGCCTCATTGAAAGGTGATTAAACTCTGGGCAAGGTCTGGGAAAACATTGAGAAACCGCACTATGAAGGGAGGGGGATTTTCCTCATTTAGAATACATAAAGTGTCGCATCTTATGAATCAGTAGCTTTTTGTGTCTTCCTGTACCAACTGAGCATTGCTGAATAAACCTCTTAAGCCATCTTGACTTTGAAAGATCTTCCGTCTCCGACTCGATTTTTGATCCAAACCCTTCGGAAAATATCCTACAATGATAGCCAATGCTATTAACCAGTGGTGTCTGGTGAAAAATCATCTATGTGTCACATTCATCCAGTTTCAGTGGTCGATTTCCCAGTTTGATTCTGGTGTAGAGGGCAATATCATCTCCTAGAGTAGCAAATCGGCAATTAACGGCAAGAGGGCAAAGCTGCAGGATGACTTTAAGCACTTTATTTATAACAAATAATTTTGTAGCAAAGTCTACTGGTCAACATGAGCTACCAGAATGATTCAGAGCTTAAAGTCTCAAAATAGGGAGAGAGGGGAAGGGGTAAACTTCGACAGGCACCAAACACTATTGATATGCAGCTATCTATTACTGTAATATGAATATTGGCTGATAAACTTAACGCACTTTCAAATATTAGACGTGGGGCGATAAGGGCGTATACTTTCTATAAACGAATGTATAGACAAATAGCCTACACATAAAGGTCACCCTCGCGAACAAACCACAATTCTTCCCTTACAAAAAAGAAGTATACTTTAAGTTTATTTTGTAAATATACTTAGTATAAAAAGTATACTATTATCATGGTACTTAAAGTATACTTGCGGTGTACTTAACCTATTTATATACTATTTTTGTACTAAGTAAACTGAATTGGCCCACTTTTCAGGTCATTTAGTACACTTTAAAGTACACAGTGTATTTGAGGTTTACTTTTGAATACTGTAAAGTAACCTGTGTAGTGCACTTTCAGTTCATGAAGTATACTTCCTAAAGTACCTCAACGTAGCTATACTTTGCAATACTTTCAAGTGCACTTTCAACTAATGTAAATACTTCGAGAAGTATACTTTAAAAATGTCAATTTACTAATATATTTAAATGTTTAAGGGCCCCTCAATCACCGCTGATCTTACGTCACTTTCCGAGAACGGGGGCCCTCGTCAAGGTACACTGCAGATTCTTAACTGGAAGTAGCTGTTTACTGCGCACACACTAACGTCATAATAATCCATCTCTTCTTATGAAACAGTCATTTCATGGTTACAATGGTAAACCAGCACAACAATGACAATTACCATGCAAAAAATCACTACATTCTAAGCAGACACATTTAAAAAACTAAATTCATGAAGTTACATTTGTATTTCGAACAAACGGCAAACTTATCAGCAAAATTTACCGCCTTGCATCATGGGAATTGACCAGCCAATGAGCCACGATATCTTCATTTTTTCGTTCTTCAGTCAGTTTGACAGTATAACCTTCAAATGCATAATGCAACCCTTCTGTCTGCTTCTTTCTCAAGTAGCTTTTTCGTTTTTTCCATTAATACTCCAATTGATAATTTTTAGTATAAGAGTACTATATGGCTTCAAAATGTTTTGGCAGTAATTAAGGTTAGCTTCAGTACCAAAAAAAGATTCAATGTGCAATGCATTATAGATTTTCCTAGACATGAATAATTAGAATGAGATGGATCAAAAAAATGTAACCTGTAATGTACTTTTAAATTATTTTGACTGTTTTTGATGTATAATAATAGAAAACGTACATCCTACTCCAGAAGAAATGTATACCATTTTCTGTTTCTAAGCATACTTCTTAAAAGTATATCAAAAGTGAACTATTTTCAAAGCATACTTAAAAGTATATCAAAAGTGAACTATTTTCAAAGCATACTTAAAAGTATATCAAAAGTGAACTATTTTCTAAGTATACTCCTTAAAAGTATATCAAAAGTGAACTATTTTCAAAGCATACTTAAAAGTATATCAAAAGTGAACTATTTTCTAAGTATACTCCTTAAAAGTATATCAAAAGTGAACTATTTTCTAAGCATACTTCTTAAAAGTTAATCAAAAGTTAACTAAAAGTGTACTTTCCATATTTTAGTATACTTATAGTATACTTTAATATACTTCTTTTTTGTAAGGGTTTTCTAAAATGTCGTCTTGAAGGACTCAAATAAAAAAATAAAAAATCAGTAAGAACAGCGAAACGTATGTGGCCAGCGTGTAGTGGGAGTCAGGTGGCTGAGCGGTTAGGGAATCGGGCTGGAAATCTTATTTATGTGTGACGTGCCTGGAGTATCTAACCGACAACTGAGCATGACTGCTCCTTGCCCAGCTCATGACCCTGGCTCACAACCAGTCTAAGGCCCAGACCCTGATGGAGATTCCGGCCCAGACCCAGACCAGGGCTCAAGTCCAGGTTCAGCCCCTGATTGGAATGAAGCAAGTAATTACAGTAGCTGGGAGAGTGTCTCACCACCCTCATCCACAAGATTCAACCATGCCTAGCTGACAAGCTCACCGGTATGTTCCTGGAGATGGAAAATTATGAGGTGATCGCTGGGGTCTCCACTGGCTCTGCACTCCAAGATCAATCAAGCAGTGGCTGTCCTCCATGCCTCCCAGATGAATGTGGCCTCTGTTGTGTATTCATTGTTAATACAGCTCCCATGATCCTCTCTGTCATGGGGTAACTATAAAGCGGATGCGCTCCCCACATTCTCCCTCTGTTAATTGACTCGTCCTTCACTCAACTTTGCGCTCCTGATGAGCCAGGGCAGCCTGTAATGAGAAACTAATAAATAATACCAGTTACAGTAATGGCTTCTCCAACGCTTCTTATTTCTTAACTGCGTGCCCCCACTCGGACACAACAGCCTCCGCTGTTGGTGTGTGTGGAGTTCCTGGATTGTTGCAGCACCCACAAACTCACCAGTGCCAAGCCCCAGGTGGCTATGAAGCAGGCATGTACAACCACTTTCAAACCCACTTCCAATTCTGTTGCTGTTGGTTTCCACACAGCTTAGCTGTAACCCTGTTCACCTCCAGTCACAGCAGTGAGTGTGCTGGGCTAAGAGACTCTGACAGCCTCCATGCTGGCTGCTGCTCTGCCCCAGGACCAGAAGCAGATGCTGGGAGAGCGTCTGTACCACCTGATCCAGGACATCCAGCCCAGTCTGGTTGGAAAGGTCACCGGCATGCTGTTAGAGTTGAACAACGCAGAGGTTCTTCACCTGCTGGAGTCTGAAAAAATAGGAATTTCATAGGCCAAAAAATGAAAGCACTTATGGATAGTCTTTCCAAGAGAAGATAACTTTTGTTTTCTTAATGAATGCAATTATGAACCTTCCCATCTGGTATTTTATTCCTTCTAAAGTCATGAAATGCACATTGAAAAGTTTTTGCTTGCAGTAAATTGAATGGATTGCCATGATTTGTGTTATAGTTATCATAACTTCAGTGTTTCTTACACCAGGTCCCTATGTTCTTTCCACCGCTCACCACCAGAGGTCATCATCTCCAGAATTCTATGAATTCAAATGAATACTATGTGCTGGAAAGACCCAGTGGATCTGAACGAGGTTAAAATTCCCTTCTCATCTGTTGATGTTTTTTCTATAACCCACCATTAAAGCTCCATCTATTGTAGTCTAAGTAAACATTCTTCTCCAACCTGTTAACTGTACTTAACTCTAACTCCCTGGACCTGCCCCTGCCCTAAGAGGCCTACGAGGCCTCCCTGCTACAGAGCGTGGCCACGGCCTGCAACGTAATCCACGACTTCCACGCAGCCCAGCAGCTGATTGGGCAAGTGGAGGTGGCAGACTTCCTGTAACCCGGAAGTAAGACCTTCACCATGGTGGGTGAGTGTGTTAGCCAGAACCTGCTAGAAGACGTTGCCATGGAGCTGGATGCCCTGAGGAGGAGGAGCCCGGGGCCCAGCAGCAGCAGTGGGAGGAGCAACAGGAATCAGGAATGCCTCCGTCTTGACTCGCCTCCTGCCTCTCGTCCTCCTCCACTTCCCGGTCCTGCTACTCCTCCTCTTCTTCCACCTCTGTTTTCTCCTCTTCTTCGTCCTCCCAACCCTCCACCAGCTCCTCCACCTCCAGGGGCTCCATGGCTCGGGCCCCTAGCCCAGAGGGACATCATTTGGGGCCGCTCGGAAAGACTGACACCCCCATCCTCCAGAGATGGTTCAGACTGGTAAGCTGAAAACAACACCACACACTGGCACTAGGTAGAACTGACCTGTACTGAGTCAGCGATAAGAAGGGACGACATGTGACAATCTCAATGAATCTGTGTGTCTTTGCTCTCACTTCCAAACCCAGAAGAAAGAGAAGACTTTCCTTAAGGATGGACAGAATGTGGCTGCCAAGGGAAAAAAGACAAGCAGAAACAAAGTGTCTCCCCTTTGCGCTGAACGTAAGATCCTGACTGCACATTTGCTCATTTAGGCTTTCCCACTTTAGTTGGCTCTCCAACCATTTCACACACACATACTTGCACACACACTCACAAACACACACTGCATACAGATACGCACACACACACTATTTTTAAGTGAGAGGTCACAGTGCTGAAGTTCCGTGTGATGTCATACCCTGTTGTGTGATGGTGTTTCCTGTCCAGGTCCAGACCTTGGCGAGTCCTCCATTGCCAGAGGACAGGAGAAGAAGAAGAAGACGTCCATCAAAGCCTTCTTCAGGGGGTTCTCTGCAGTTCTCTCTAGGGCTTTCTGCTTCGGCTGCGTGAAGGATATTCACCAGTAGAGGGCGCCACCTGCTTACTCAACTGGCTGGCAGAGAAAGAGAACCTGTCACTATGACAACAACTGTAGCTACTTCCCTCTTCTTCAATTTTTTTGTATATTCCAATAAAAAATACTGGAATTTTGTTTATATCTCCTTTGTAATCGTTAAGCTGTTTGTGTAAAAGGTTGTGACATCACCATGTCAGGACTGCAGCCACACAGAGAGGCTGATTAGCATTTGTTAGAGTAATTGTACACAACCACTTTACATCAGTGTAAAAGTTACCTTAAACAATAGCAGACATGTGTATGTAAAACTTTTACATACACATGACCAAACTATTTATTTTGAGAATGCTACTTGAGTTTTTTCAGAATAGTTGTGATTGTTCCCCAATTTAAAAAGAGCCTTCTTTTGTAATTAATGGGCGGTTCAGGTAGTTCAGGCACGGAACTCGGGCAGCGCGCGCCACATCACCCATCGCCGTGTTCTCAGCCCATAGGCTTAGCTTGATAGGCGGCGCTATAAAGTCGCACACATGCACGCACACGCGTCCTCGATTACCCTTGTCTTCTGCGCTGCTGCCACCTACCACCATCCCCTTCTCCCCCTTGTGGTCTGTCTGTTCTCCCCGTGGGGGATTTAACTCGTTGTTCCCTGCCTCATGTCATGCATGCTGCAGTGAAGGCAGGGAGTGCTTCCCCATGTACATCCATTCCGCCAATGTTAAACCATTTGTCATGTGTATGAATAAATGGGGAAATCAATCACTTGAGTGTCTTGACTGAATTAGATTGGTAAATGGACTGCATTTTTATAGCACTTTTCTACCTTAGCGGCACTCAAAGCGCTTTACAATGTTTGCCTCATTCACCCATTCATACTCACACTCGCACATACCGACGGCAGCGAGCTACCATGCATGGTGCCGGCCTGCCCATCGCGAGCAACATGGGGTTCAGAGTCTTGTTCAAGGATACTTCCTTGAACAAGGGGAGTCAGGTGGCTGAGCGGTTAGGGAAGCGGGATTGTAATCAGAAGGTTGCTTGTTCGATTCCCGGCCGTGCAAGATGACGTTGTGTCCTTGGGCAAGGCACTTCACCCTACTTGCCTCGGGGGAATGTCCCTGTACTTACTGTAAGTCGCTCTGGATAAGAGCGTCTGCTAAATGACTAAATGTAAATGTACTTCGACACATGACCGAGGAGGAGTCAGGGATCGAACCGCCAACATTGCGATTAAGAGACAATCCTCTCTACCCCCTGAGCCACAGCCACCCCCGAGATTGAAACACACTACCGTTCTTCTTCATTCCAAGTGGTCTTGCTTGCATCTGCTCATACATGTTTAGCTAACACACACAGATACACACACAGATATTGATTTATGGTATGTGTGAGCCACTCTGTTTGATAACTTGTATTTTTGGAGCAGTTGATCCAGTTGCAGTAAGTTTTATTGCACACGCACGCACGCACACACTGGCACATAGCACAGAAAATAAACCGGAACCACTTTACCTTTTTTGGAATCTTCACAAAACGTGATCTGCTCACAAAATTCACACTTGATAATAAGACATTATTGTCATCAAACAGAGCTATAGAGACAGGGTGAGACAAAGAGAGAGGTAGAGAGCCACAGATGACCTTTCAGATGACCACTTGTACTTCAGGTGACCACTCCTATGGTGACCAATGTAATAGAATTTTAGGATGCATGTACAATTGTCAGAAAAGGTAAAAATGTCACCCTTCATTCTGTATAAAATGATAGTGTTCAACATTCCTTTTGTGCAGAGAGGAACTACCCCTACAACAGAAGAACGAAATGCCACAATGACAGAGTTACGTGGACCAGGATAATTGTTTGGCTATCGATTTTTACGTTTAACACGCAATATATACTTTTGCATAAGTAGCCTACTATTTGCTACATGCTTCGATAGCCAAACAAATGTCCTGGTGCACGTAACTCTGTCAGGCTATTGCATTTTGTACTTCTGTCGATCAATTTCTTGTTAGATACTGCATCCATTCAGCAACGAAGTGTTGTACCTACCCTTTCCGTTTTGAGTTAAAGTAATGTGTTTTTGAGTTAATGTAATGTCGTTTCCCATTTGGGGGAGCGTGTCTTTGTATTGGGGGGATGTGAGCAAGTCATCCTATTTGGGGGGAGTTGACTCGTATTTGGGGGGAGTGTTTTCATTTGGGGGATGCACTCATGTTAGTGGGTGTGATTTGCACTTCAGGGCCACCGTAGGATTCTTTTAAGCTTGAAAACACGCAACTACAAACACAATATGATGAAAATTAGGAAATGTAAGTGTAGATACTTATTGGGTGTGCAGCAGATGTTTTAACCTCCACTGACTGAAGAAAGACCAAATGGGGGAGGGGATGTCACTGAGTACATCAGTTGGTTTCTTAAAGGGGCGTTTACCCCATAATGACAGGGTGGACAGCAATTTCAGGGACACATGCAAAATGATTAATATTATTATGAAACTCAAATATAAATAATCAAAATGACTTGTTTTACCAAATAACTTGTTAAGGACAATAAGTACATTAAAAAAGTATAAAAATTGTATGTAATTTAACCACTTTTTGCACTCACTGAAGTCAGCTGAGCAGCGTGTGGGACATGCCCAAATCACATACATCCAATCAAAGAAAATGGTATAAAATCAGAAAAACACATTTTCAAGAGACTTATCATTGTACCTGTATGTGTTTGTTTTGCCATTTTGTAATAAAACCTCAGTTTCATTATTTTGCATTATGTTCATGATGACTGAGCGATTCTGATGAGGACACCAAAGGCACTTTATAGTGATAATGACCCTGCTAGTTTAAGAGCATTATTCATACAGCCATTGCGGCATGAAACATAGATGGCAAGAAAACTGGGTTTATCGATCAAATAAAAATGTCACCTTTCTGTCTAAAACGCATTGTTTATGAAGAGACGGCACATGGCCCTCTCCATGGTGTATAGACATATTATGACGTCATTGGGCAGACAGGGATTGTGACGCGCTTTACAAACTTATAAGAACGTTACAAAATCATTCATTGTTGCAGCAGGCAAGGAGCGAACCGCGTCTACTTTTTTCTCGTTGGAAAGTGTAGTAGAAATGTATATTTATTGTGGAAATGTATATTTATTTGAGTATTTCTTAGATTGCCATCTTTAAAGAAACATGGATGACATTCCGAAACATAAAACTCTTCGGCGGCCTAAACAGAAGGTAAGTCTGGTAAACCTAAAGTAAATAAAACAATTTAGACTGTTGATAAACATCGACGAAAATACTAGATTTTTCTAAATTGTTTCAGTAGGCTACTTGTGCCAGCCCAATTTAGCCCCGCCCACAAATAAATTAGGTCGGGAAGTTGGGTCTGGGGAAGCTCGGTTGGGGAAAAACTATGTCCGAACAGGGGCCGTTCGGACACAGTTGTGTTTCACAAATAGCCTAACCCTAAACTGTAGACCTTTTTCATAGTCATATTTCATATGTAAAAGTAACATTTCTTTTTCGAAAAATAAAATAATTTCTGTTCAAGACACTCGCTGTATTTCCCCGCTAACCCTAACCCTTCTCACTCCTCCTTATGTTTGTGTGCGCGTGTGTGTTTTCATACGTCTGTGTATTTACGTGGCGTGTGTGTGTCTGTGTGTGTCTGTGTGTGTCTAGCCTGCTCGTCTGGCTACCTACCGCCTCGCGCCCTGTTGGCCAGAGCTGGGAGCTGAACTGAAGCTTCCTGCCCTGCTGTTCTCAGAAGTTCAGAACCCCCTCCAGGTATAATAAGGAATAACAGATTAAGGACACTCAGTCCTCACTGTCAGTGTCAGGACAGTTATCTTCCAGTTCCTCAGTTTCTTTTGTGTTGGCACAATTACAACAACGACATAAGTCTGTGCAACACAGTCCTGCAGAAAAACATGAACATCTGCTTGTCTCACACGCACTTTTGCAGCCGCAGTGTATCACATGTAAAACACTGTCAGGGGCCGAATTTCTGTTACGTGAAAGGTCCCATCCTCTATTTGCCAAACATATCCATCCATGTTGACAAAAAGAAGCTACCTTATTGGTGTATAACGATCACGTGTCGAACCGTGCCACCAAAATCCTATTATACGCTCTGAAGAAACTAGTTCTGCATAAAACATAATCGACTGGAATTTCAGCGACAAACTTTTTTTTGGTAGCTTAGCACGAATCTTTCTTTTTTATGAGCTAAAGATTGTGTAGATGCCAGACTGTGGAGCGGGAATCATTTTCTAAAAGACTTTCCGTGGTTCACCTTGCAGCCTAGTAGGAACACATACCTGGAGAGACTCAACACATTTGACACTTTGTTCATGTTGTCCACATTGATCAAAAGTGACATACAAACATACAGTAGATAATAAAGGTTCAGAAGTGCATAAGTCTAACAGTGTTTCAGTGGGTAGAGCAAAGGGAGTCTGTATTTTACCAGCTACTATCAACATAATCTCAAATACAGTGTGTTAATGTCAAAGAGCAATAATAACAATATAATCATGTCAGAACTTGGTGCCAAAGCCTCCTCGATGCCCGGAGCCCAGCCGCAAGAGCAAGGCTGCCAGGAAGGCTGCAGGAGCTGAGAAGGATACAGGGGGCAACAAAGGGCCTTTGGCAGAGTCCTGGAGGGTTGTGGAGGACGCTGGAGCGGCTTATCCTTCAGCCCTGGATGACGAGCTGGCAGGACTAGGCAGGGTGGTGAGTAGAAGGCCCTAATCCACCTCCCTGGATGCTACAGACTCCAGCCAGGCTCCTCTTCTCCTCTCTATCTTCCTCCACCTTTCCTGTATCTCTGATACTGGCTCTGTTACTGTGCCTTGCTAAGTATTTTCTTGCCTGCAGGTGACTGGTGGTGCATGTGCGAAGATGCTTCCCGTCCCCCAGACCAGCTACTGTGAGTCTTTGTTCAATAATGTATCAAATGTAGACTATTCCTGATGAAATGATCACTTTCTGTCAAGAGAAGGGATCCACCAATCACATTGTCACTTTCCTCTTCCTGTAGGTGTTCTTCCAGCAATCAAAAGTTCCTCTCGCCCAGTGGAACCAATCAGAGCATCGGCCTCTGAAACACCCGGGCCCCTGGGCTGCAGAGCCACACCAGATGGAAGGGAGAGTGCGTACTCCTCTCCACCTGTGTCTCCACCTGCGTCTCCATCTCCACCTCCGTCTCCACCTCCGTCTCCATGCCGACCTGAGGCGCAGTCTCCAGGTTCTTCTCCACCTCCAACCTTGAATGACCCCATGACCTGGGAGACCACGCCCAGTCTTCTGTCATCGGAGGAGACCGAGGACGAGCGTTCTGTGTTGGAGGCCATGATGTCACACCCGTGAGTGCTCCTCCAAACGTCCCCTTTAGACTAGTGTCCTGTTCAGCATAATGTTACGATGCGTCGTCAGTTGTCATTGTACTGGGAAGTGATGTCAAATGTCAGTTCTTGTTCTTGTTACAGTCATTGGAAAATCATCAACAGGGTCCTGTTGAGAAAGGTAAATAAAATGTTTACGTTAATTTCCTTTTATTCAGTCTGACAACAGTAGATAACAAAGGTTCAGAAGTGCATAAGTCTAACAGTATTTCAGTGGGTAGAGCCAAGGGTCTGTATTTTACTATTTAATATCAGCATAATCTCAAATACAGTATGTTAATGTCGAAGTGCAATAATAACAATATAATCATGTCAGAACTTGGTGCCAAAGCCTCCTCGATGCCCAGAGCCCAGCCGCAAGAGCAAGGCTGCCAGGAAGGCTGCAGGAGCTGAGAAGGACACAGGGGGCAACAAGAGGCCTCTGGCAGAGTCCTGGAGGGTTGTGGAGGACGCTGGAGCGGCTTATCCTTCAGCCCTGGATGACGAGCTGGCAGGACTAGGCAGGGTGGTGAGTAGAAGGCCCTAATCCACCTCCCTGGGTACTACAGACTCCAGCCAGGCTCCTCTTCTCCTCTCTATCTTCCTCCACCTTTCCTGTATCTCTGATACTGGCTCTGTTACTGTGACTTGCTAAGTATTTTTCTTGCCTGCAGGTGACTGGTGGTGCATGTGCAAAGATGCTTCCCATCCCCCAGACCAGCTACTGTGAGTCTTTGTTCATTAATGTATCAAATGTTGACTATTCCTGATGAAATGATCACTTTCTGTTAAGAGAAGGGATCCACCAATCACATTGTCACTCTCCTCTTCCTGTAGGTGTTCTTCCAGCAATCAAAAGTTCCTCTCACCCACTGGAACCAATCAGAGCATCGGCCTCTGAAACACCCGGGCCCCTGGGCTGCAGAGCCACACCAGATGGAAGGGAGAGTGCGTACTCCTCTCCACCTGCATCTCCACCTGCGTCTCCATCTCCACCTCCATCTCCACCTCCGTCTCCATGCCGACCTGAGGCGCAGTCTCCAGGTTCTTCTCCACCTCCAACCTTGAATGACCCCATGACCTGGGAGACCACGCCCAGTCTTCTGTCATCGGAGGAGACCGAGGACGAGCGTTCTGTGTTGGAGGCCATGATGTCACACCCGTGAGTGCTCTTCCAAACGTCCCCTTTAGACTAGTGTCCTGTTCAGCATAATGTTACGATGCGTCGTCAGTTGTCATTGTACTGTGAAGTGATGTCAAACGTCAGTTCTTGTTCTTGTTACAGTCATTGGAAAATCATCAACAGGGTCCTGTTGAGAAAGGTAAATAAAATGTTTACGTTAATTTCCTTTTACTCAGTCTGACAATCACCACATGTATATGTATTGCCATATCACATCTCTCCCCCTCCCTCTCCCCCTCCCCCTCCCCCTTTCCCTCTCCCTCCCTCCCTCCCTCTCAGAACAAGAGCGTAGCTGAGCTGCAGGAGCGCTCGGAGGAGGTCATGGAGTGGGTTCTCAAGGTGACCAACGAGGTGGTCCTGCCCGCCATGGCCCTTTACCAGGTCCTCCACATCCGCAAAGACCAAGATGGCCGCCCGCTGTCCGCCACCATCTCCTACAGCAGCTGTGACTCCCAGAGTGACAGGTCCTCTTCCGCAGGGCTGCTGTCCACAGCCAGGCCTGTCACTGGCTCTCTGACTGGGATGGTATGTTTCAACCCTGCTGATTCTCCCCAGGACCAGGCCTCTTCTCCGGGCTCCGCCCAGCCCTACGTCCCCCAGGGCGTTCTGAGAATAATCTCAGAGAGGTTGCACCATCTGCTGCTAGGAGGGCAGGGATCCAGGTCCCAGAGCAGGATGCTGGGTGGCAGGCCTCTGATGTCCGAGGAGGACGTCCTCGCCACGGCATCCCTCACTGTGGCAGAGATTCTGCTGAAGGTGCAGGCGGTGAGGGATAAACAAGAGCACGATGCAGAGGACAAGCTGTCAGCCTGTGCGGAGGACCTCTACGAGTCTGTCATGGGAGAGGTGCTGGAGAAGTTTGCACTCCACCGCCCCTGCTACTTGCTGTCGGACTGCCGTGTGACCAGCATCTCAGAGGACCTGATATGCAACGCCTGGCAGGACGCCAAGGAGAAGATTCAGGTCCTCGCCAGCAGCCACACCGACGCCATCAACGAGCTGGTGTCCCCGCGGCCCCCGTTGTCTGCCGACACGAGGGAGAGGATGGAGATGGCCTCCTTCCTCATTGGTAGCGTGGCGGAGGCGGAAGAGATGGAGAAGGCGATGGCTCCGCCCAGCCGCGTGACGTCACCGACCCTCTGCTCCCTGAAGGAGAGCCTCTCTGGAATCCTGGCCTGCCACGCCCTGTTCCAGAGCCCGGGCGTGGTCCCCACGGAGGAGAAGCTGGACCTGGTGAGGATGGTGGGGGGCTTCCTCCAGGAGATGGAGCCCACAGAAGGAGGCTCTTCCCTGGACCAGCCCCAAGAGGCCTACGAGGCCTCCCTGCTCCAGAGCGTGGCCACAGCCTGCAACGTAATCCACAACGTCCTGAAGAACTTTCACGCAGCCCAGCAGCTGACTGGGCAAGTGGAGGTGGCAGACTTCCTGCAGCCTGGAAGTAAGACCTTCACCATGGTGGTGAAGTGTGTTAGCCAGAGCCTGCTAGGAGACGTTGCCATGGAGCTGGATGCCCTGAGGAGGAGCCCGGGGGCCAGCATCAGCAGTGGGAGGAGCAGCAGGAATCAGGAATGCCTCCCTCTTGACACGCAGCAGGAGCGACCAGTGGAGTGCAGCTCTGCTAGCAAGGAAGAGCAGGAGGAGGAGGATGCTCAGAAGAAGGAGGAGACCGCCCCTCCCTCCTCCAGGAGCACTAGCGCCTGGAGCGAGGCTAGCAGTGCTGCCAGCTGCCAAGACCTCAGCCTCACCGCTGAAAACATGCTGGACGCCATCGTGCGGATGGCCCACTCGGCCTCCAGATCCTCCCCCGACAATCAGGACGACAAATGCGACGTCAAATCGTTCGACCAGGCGGAGTACGACCTGGGCCGCCTGCTGGCATCCCACACCATGTGCACCAGGATGTTCCAGGTGAGGATCCACCACTTCTCCGAGCAGCTGATTGGACGCATTTATCAGCTTCTCCTGGACACAAGGATGGGACGACTCCCCTCGACACCCCATTGCCGCTCCGAGCCCAACTTCCAGAACCTGGAGGACAAGGAGCGCCTGGACCAGGAGCTCTTCACCCCTCTGCTTTACAACTTCTTCCAGACGGCCTTCAAGAGCCTGATGGGGAACCTGCTGGGCGAAGAAGACCTCACGGACGACCACCGGGCTGACTCCTGCAGCGATGCGTCCTCGGACAGCAGTGACAGCAGCAGTGACAGCAGCAGTGACAGCAGTGACTGTCCCTCCCTGGACTGGTCCCGTGGGATGATGCCGGGCCCCAGGCATGGGGTTGTGGGTAGTAGGAGATCGCAGAGCAGGTTAAAGCCCTCCTGCAGCCAGGACCAGAGGTGGGCGCTGGAGGCCATTTGTGAGGTGTTGACTACCCAGGCGGGAAGTGACCTCTACAAGACCTGCAACGACCCACAAGAAAACATGTTCGTTGTTAGCAAAGGTAGATACATTTTTTTACCTTTCAGATAAAAAAACTGGTAACTATACTATTTTAAGACATGCTATTGTAAGACAGATTTGTAAGTATTGAGTTCTGCTGAATGACAGTGTAGGTCAAGTAAATAACTATAATAATAATATTGTAGTTAACAGCCAAAATATGTAATGAGAAAAGTATAGTTAATAGCTGTAATAGTGTAGTTAAAAGTGTGTTTTCTTGTGCCAGGCCTTGATGCTGAGGCCATGGCCAAGGTCGGTAACCTAGCCAGCTCCTCCTCTGAAGACATAAACCAGGAAGTGACAACAGGAAGTCTCGACCCAGAGTCAGGTCTCATCAACCAGGAAGTAGGCCAGCCTGAGATGGATGACAACGAAAATGCTGACTACACTGATGATTTCCACGAAGAGGAAGAAGGGTCAGATTGCCAGACAATTGCCAAGGGTGCATTGATCAAGGAAGAAGAGGAGGATGAAGATGATGGAGCTCCAGGCCTCCCTGAGGAGGTCCAGGATCATCCCTCCCTACCTGCGAGACACTCTGAGACACCCTCCCTACAGCCTGGGGAAGTTCTGATCCAGGAGAAGGTCCTGATACCCCCCCGGCCCAGTGCCCTGCACCACCAGACCCTGCATGACCTGCTGCACAGGTTGGTGGGACGCCTGGCCCTCCAGGGGCCCCTTCGTTCCTGCTTCACCCCCACCAACTCGGAGATAGAGGCTGACCTCCTCCAAGACGTGAGACGGTTTCTCTGGAACCAGGCTAGGATTGGCCTCGTCCTGGAGCATGAACCCCAGAACCCGTTCTTCGGTGGCGCCGATGCCCTGGACGCCATGTTTGAGGCGACCTACGCTGAGCTGATGCTCTGTTCCGATAGAAACAGGGCCCAGGTCCACTCCGCCCTCCAGGGAGGGGCAGGCATCGTCTGCATGGCCGAGAACGTCGCCAAGGTAATCTTCCGTCATGCCGAGGTTTGGCGGCCTTCTGCCGTGTCGGGTGAGAGTCATGATTTGGAAACAGGTTGTGAGGAGAAGGAGAGCGCAGAGGACTCTGCTGGCTTGGAAAAGGCCGGTAGAAATTCCACCACCTTCATCACAAACACGAGCTTGGATGAAGGACTTGAGATGGACTCTGCTGGCTTAGAAAAGGCCAGTGGAAGTTCCAGCCCCTTCATAAGCAACACAAGCTTGGATGAAGGACTTGAGATGGACACTGCTGGCTTAGAAAAGGCCAGTGGAAATTCCAGCCCCTTCATAAGCAACACAAGCTTGGATGAAAGACTTGAGACTGCTGAGTCTGCTGGCTTGGAAAAGGCCAGCAGACTCACCTCCTGCCTCTTGTCCTCCTCCACTTCCCGGTCCTGCTACTCCTCCTCTTCTTCCACCTCTGTTTTCTCCTATTCTTCGTCCTCCCAACCCTCCACCAGCTCATCCACCTCCAGGGGCTCCATGGCTCGGGCCCCTAGCCCAGAGGGACATCATTTGGGGCCGCTCGGAAAGACTGACACCCCCATCCTCCAGAGATGGTTCAGACTGGTAAGCTGAAAACAACACCACACACTGGCACTAGGTAGAACTGACCTGTACTGAGTCAGCGATAAGAAGGGACGACATGTGACAATCTAAATGAATCTGTGTGTCTTTGCTCTCACTTCCAAACCCAGAAGAAAGAGAAGACTTTCCTTAAGGATGGACAGAATGTGGCTGCCAAGGGAAAAAAGACAAGCAGAAACAAAGTGTCTCCCCTTAGCGCTGAACGTAAGATCCTGACTGCACATTTGCTCATTTAGGCTTTCCCACTTTAGTTGGCTCTCCCACCATTTCACACACACATACTTGCACACACACTCACAAACACACACTGCATACAGATACGCACACACACACACACACACACTATTTTTAAGTGAGAGGTCACAGTGCTGAAGTTCCGTGTGATGTCATACCCTGTTGTGTGATGGTGTTTCCTGTCCAGGTCCAGACCTTGGCGAGTCCTCCATTGCCAGAGGACAGGAGAAGAAGAAGAAGAAGACGTCCATCAAAGCCTTCTTCAGGGGGTTCTCTGCAGTTCTCTCTAGGGCTTTCTGCTTCGACTGCGTGAAGGATATTCACCAGTAGAGGGCGCCACCTGCTTACTCAACTGGCTGGCAGAGAAAGAGAACCTGTCACTATGACAACAACTGTAGCTACTTCCCTCTTCTTCAATTTTTTTGTATATTCCAATAAAAAATACTGGAATTTCGTTTATATCTCCTTTGTAATCGTTAAGCTGTTTGTGTAAAAGGTTGTGACATCACCATGTCAGGACTGCAGCCACACAGAGAGGCTGATTAGCATTTGTTAGAGTAATTGTACACAATCACTTTACATCAGTGTAAAAGTTACCTTAAACAATGGCAGACATGTGTATGTAAAACTTTTACATACACATGACCAAACTATTTATTTTGAGAATGCTACTTGAGTTTTTTCAGAATAGTTGTTATTATTCCCCAATTTAAAAAGAGCCTTCTTTTGTAATTAATGGGCGGAGCTAGTTCAGGCACGGAACTCGGGCAGCGCGCGCCACATCACCCATCGCCGTGTTCTCAGCCCATAGGCTTAGCTTGATAGGCGGCGCTATAAAGTCGCACACATGCACGCACACGCGTCCTCGATTACCCTTGTCTTCTGCGCTGCTGCCACCTACCACCATCCCCTTCTCCCCCTTGTGGTCTGTCTGTTCTCCCCGTGGGGGATTTAACTCGTTGTTCCCTGCCTCATGTCATGCATGCTGCAGTGAAGGCAGGGAGTGCTTCCCCATGTACATCCATTCCGCCAATGTCAAACCATTTGTCATGTGTATGAATAAATGGGGAAATCAATCACTTGAGTGTCTTGACTGAATTAGATTGGTAAATGGACTGCATTTTTATAGCACTTTTCTACCTTAGCGGCACTCAAAGCGCTTTACAATGTTTGCCTCATTCACCCATTCATACTCATACTCGCACATACCGACGGCAGCGAGCTACCATGCATGGCGCCGGCCAGCTCATCGCGAGCAACATGGGGTTCAGAGTCTTGCTCAAGGATACTTCGGCACGTGACCGAGGAGGAGTCGGGGATCGAACCGCCAACCTTGCCATTAAGAGACAACCCTCTCTTGATTTATGGTGTGTGTGAGCCACTCTGTTTGATAACTTGTATTTTTGGAGCAGTTGATCCAGTTGCAGTAAGTTTTATTGGACACGCACGCACACACTGGCACATAGCACAGAAAATAAACCGGAACCACTTGACCTTTTTTGGAATCTTCACAAAACTTGATCTGCTCACAAAATTCACACTTGAGAATAGGACATTATTGTCATCAAATAGAGCTACAGAGACAGGGTGAGAAAAAGAGAGAGAGGTAGAGAGAGCCACAGATGACCTTTCAGATGACCACTTGTACTTCAGGGGACCACTCCTAAGGTGACCAATGTAATAGATGTTTAGGATGCATGTACAATTGTCAGAAAAGGTGAAAATGTCACCCTTCATTCTGTATAAATGATATTGTGTTCAACATTCCTTTTGTGCAGAGAGGAACTACCCCTAAGTTAACTCTAGGCTTACGTAAACGTACAAACCTTGTGTGGGGGGGAGGGTGAGCATTTGTTACTCTGTGTTGCCCAAGACTACAGGATGTTGGGGGGGTTTGTTTTTGTAAAGGAAATAGGAGCTTTTATGACACCAGGACTAGAGATTCAGCTGCTATTGTGTTTCAACCAGGCTTGATGTCGTAAAGACGCACACACATACGCGCAAGATCTATGCAAGGGAGTTAGCCAATGAGAGGAGACATAGGACAACTGCATGTCTTTATGATGACTGTATGTCTTTATGAGGACCAATGACAATTGAAAACTGTGCTCTGTAAATGGTTTGCAAGGAGACTGGCTTTGAGACAACTTTGGACCTCCATTGCTATTAGTCTCCTTGCAGCCGCCAGCAAGTAATAAAGCTTCCTTGACTTCATCGACTCTGTGCATTACCTTTATTCATTTAGCAGACGCTTTTACTTGATAATGACATTTCTTCAACAGCAATTCATGTGTTTTAAATGTGGTTCATGTCAGGGGCGTAGCCAGAAAAATATTTTTGTCTAGGCCTAGAAAAATATGGATAGGCATCTTTTCATTTTGTTTTACTTATTTACTTTGCGATGTGCACCCTGTGCATAAGTTTTCGGAGATATTTTCGTTTTCGGGTAGGCCTTAGTGGCTACGCCCCTGGTTGATGTATAAGAAACATGCTGAAACAACCACTTATGTTCTTTGCAGGAAGGGGAGATAATTAAGCCGAGTTTGTAGGTTGAGAGGTTGTCCTGTGTTGTTGTTATTCACCATCAATAATATAAACAACAAAAAGAGAAAACATACACGCCAATACGAACAAGTTATTCCTCAAATTAGGCCTCTTGGAATTGGTATGATGCAAACCTGGTTATGTGACGAGAATTGTCCAAAAAAAGCTTGCCATTTACGCATATAGGCACAATCTAGGACTGTGTGGATATTTCCTTGTCTGAACGGTTTAACATTCTTGGAGTCGCGATCAAAAATAAAAACTCAAATTGTAAAATGAAAGTTGTATGGTGCCATGCAAAATCGGTTGTCACCCGCACAAAATGAGCGAAAACATTATGTGCGCAAAATGCTGAAGAAAATGAACGAATTCTACTTCAGCCATGGCACCCTGGCAGCGCACCTGATTCCGCCACCTCAACTACACCTGTGTTATCGGACGTGGTATCTTTCGCAGGCTAACTGATAACCCTAACTTTCTGTAAGTCGCTCTGGATAAGAGCGTCTGCTAAATGCTAAATGATTAGCCTAAATGTAATGTAGCCTAAATGTCCGATAAGGCAGCATATTGTATACGACTTCACTGTTCTTCTAAATAATACATTGTGCTTCCTTGGTTCTCTCCTCTACCAATAACTCGTACATACACATATTATTCCGTTTATTATTTGAAGTGACTTTATGCAATGTATGAGATCGTACCCCTTGTTATCTGAACAATTTCGGAGCGCTTGAACACTTCCCATTTTTTGGTACTAAATGACATCTGACTCATTCAGTCTCCAACCACCGAGGAGAGAGGACCTCTGAACTATCGCTTAGGAAAACTGCACACACAGCCTAGCCTGCGAGTCGGGTCTCTCTCTCGCCCCAAACAATATGTTTCTATCTCCTTTGAAACAAATGGGACAGCGGGCAGCGTTGTGAAGAGTTGTTAGGCGTACACTGTGTGCACTGTTTCCCAGCAACCTAGGTTTCTTGCTCTATTGACACGAATGATGTCCACTTGCAAACCAGACAAGCCACCTGTTGGTTTCTAGCTCATTTCTATTTCATTTTAGAGCACATCGAGTCAAAAACAGGAAAAACAAAAATATTGAAAGTAGAAAAAAAAACAAAAAAACTTTGATTGCAAACCAGGCAGGCGCGAGGCCACCAGTGACCCGAGGCCTTGTGCGGTCACACAGCTGGGACAACCCATGTCACGGTTCTGGCGGGCAGCATCATGGCGAGATGATAGGCGTACACTGTGTGCACTGTTTCCCAGCAAACTAGGTTTCTTGCTCTATTGACACGAATGATGTCCACTTTTCCCCAGCCTCACAGCTCAATTGAAACTAATCGGACAGTGGGCAGCGACGTAGCGAGTTGATAGGCGTACACATTATTTTCCCAGCCACCTACCTGTAGGTTTCCAGCTCCATTGACACGAATGATGTCCTCTTTTTGCCAGCCACACAGCTCAATTGAAACTAATCGGACAGTGGGCAGCGTCGTAGCGATTTAATAGGCGTACACTGTGTGCACTTTTTCCCAGCCACCTGTTGGTATCTAGCTCATTTCTATTTCATTTTAGAGCACATCGAGTCAAGAACAGGAATACAAAAATATTGAAAGTAGAAAAGAAAAACTTTGTGATAGCAAACCAGGCAAGCCACATGTTGGTTTCTAGCTCATTTCTATTTCATTTTAGAGCACACCGAGTCAAAAACAGGAATAAAAAAATATTGAAAGTAGAAAAAAACAAAAAAAAACCTTTGTGGTTGCAAACCAGGCGGGCGCGAGGCCACCAGTGACGCGAGGCCTTCTGCGGTCGCACAGTTGGGACAACCCATGCCACGGTTCTGGCGGGCAACATCATGGCGAGTTGATAGGCGTACACTGTGTGCACTGTTTCCCAGCAACCTAGGTTTCTTGCTCTATTGACACGAATGATGTCCACTTTTCCCCAGCCTCACAGCTCAATTGAAACTAATCGGACAGTGGGCAGCGTTGTAGCGATTTAATAGGCGTACACTGTGTGCACTTTTTCCCAGCCACCTGTTGGTTTCTAGCTCATTTCTATTTCATTTTAGAGCACTTCGAGTCAAGAACAGGAATACAAAAATATTGAAAGTAGAAAAGAAAAACTTTGTGATTGCAAACCAGGCAAGCCACCTGTTGGTTTCTAGCTCATTTCTATTTATATTTCATTTTAGAGAACATCGAGTCAAAAACAGGAATAAAAAAATATTGAAAGTAGAAAAAAAACAAAAAAACTTTGTGAGGCAGGCGCGAGGCCATGTGCGGTCGCACAATTGGGACAACCCATGCCACGGTTCTGGCGGGCAGCATCATGGCGAGTTGATAGGCGTACACTGTGTGCACTGTTTCCCAGCAACCTAGGTTTCTTGCTCTATTGACTCGAATGATTACCACTTTTTCCCAGCCACACAGCTCAATTGGTTATAGCTGGCTGCGATGCCACCTCCTGTCTATAATGAGACAAATGAAACATGTTAACTTCAAAAATCAAGTAATAAAGTGTAAATATTACAAGTCTAGACAACCTACGTGTTTGAATTGTTGTTTGGGTTTCATGGATATTTTATTATTTGGCTATTGCATCCAGAGATATTTTAAAGGCGTCAGTTGTCAGATGGCTGAGCGGTGAGGGAGTCGGGCTAGTAAGCTGAAGGTTGCCAGTTCGATTCCCGGCCTTGCGAAATTGACGTTGTGTCCTTGGGCAAGGCACTTCACCCCACTTGCTTCGGGGGGAATGTCCCTGTACTTACTGTAAGTCGCTCTGGATAAGAGCGTCTGCTAAATGACTAAATGTAAATGTAAGGCACAAGCCCAACTGAACAAGATTCCCTCTCCGTCCGTCAGATTCCCTCTCCCTCTCCGTCCGTCAGATTCCCTCTCCTGTCCAGGACGAGACCTTGGCGAGTCCTCCATTTACAGAGGACATTTCCTCCCGACTTGGAGAGAATTGTAAAACGAAAGTTCTTATCACCTGGGGGAAGGAGCTTTTTTCCAATCACACAGCTCAATTGAAACGAATGGGACAGCGAGCCGTAGCGAGTTGATAGTCGTGCACTTTTTTAGAGCCACCTCCTCTTCGGATCCTCCTCGATTTCCTCCTTGGTTTCTCTCTTCGATCCTCTTCGGTTTTCTCTTCGGTTTCCCAGCCTCTTCGGATCCTCTTCGGTTTCCTCTTCGGTTTACCAGCCTCTTCGGATCCTCTTCGGTTTCTTCTTTGCACTATCCCGGCGGCGACTCGAAGTGGCTGTGAGCTGGAAGCATAGACTTATATAGCCTACAAGGCTGGAAGGCGTAACGGACTGACAGTGGCCCTTCGGATTGGTTATAGCTGACTGTGATGCGCTTTAGCACCTCCCATTTGTTTGTACTACATGACATCTGACTAATTCAGTCTCCAACCACCGATGAGTGAAGTCCTCTGAACTTTCGCTCAGGAACACTTCTTAACACACACAGCCTAACCTACTGAAATTAACAATACATTTTTTTTTAAAGAAAAATTGTGCTTCCGTGGAAATCTCTCCAGTACCAGTAACTGATACATGCCAATACGCACAAGTTAATCCTCAAATTAGGCCTCCTGGAATTGGTATGATGCAATTACCTTGTTATCTGACAAGAATTGTCAAAAAGCTTGCCATTTACGCATAGGCACAAATTAGCAACCTGAATCTAGGGCTGTGTGGCTATACTTGTCTGACAACATTCTTGGAGTCGCGATCAAAAATATAAACTTTAAAACTAAAAATTGTAAAATGAAAGTTGTGTGCCAGGAACAAATCGGTTGTCACCCGCACAAAATAAGCGAAGACAATATGTGCGTAAAACGCTGAAGAAAATGACCGAAGCCTAGTTCAGCCATGGCACCCGGCCAGCGCACCTCATTCATTTAGTCATTTAGCAGACTCTCTTATCCAGAGCTCTGTGATACCCTGCAAAAGTTACAACGTCCGATGAGGCGGCATCAAAATGCCTCAACTATACGACTTCACTCACTCCCTGTTGTAAGATATCATTGAGCTGCTGCCATCTCCATCCATCTCCCCAGTGTTGTCTGAACAATTTCGAAGCGTTTTAGCGCCTCCCATTTCTTTTGTAGGCTTCCACATGACTCATTCAGTCTCCAACCACCGAGGAGAGAGGACCTCTGAACTTTTGCTTAGGAACACCGCATAACACACACACTGCATGTTTAAATTAACAATAAAAAAATCTTCTAAAAGAGAAATTGTGCTTCCGTAGAAGTTTCTCCAGTACCAGTACCTCATACATGCCAATACGCACACGTTATTCCTCAAATTAGGCCTCCTGGAATTGGTAGGATGCAAACATTGTTGTGTGAACAGAATATTTAAAAAAGTTACCATTTAAACATCGGCACAATCGGGCCTACCTTATAACATGCTTGGAGTCGCAATCAGAAATAAAAAGCTTTTAAAACTTTTATTGTAAAATGAAAGTTGTATAGTGGTATGAAGACTATCACCCGCACAAAATGAGCAAAATCATGTGCGCAAAATGTTGAAGAAAATGAACGAAGTAGGCCTACATATGAACCCCTAGATGCGTGCATAATGGCATCCTGACAATGGCGTATTACTCCTCAAAATTGCAACATTTACATGTTACAGGGTTAGACTTCGGCTGACAACAGAATCTTTAAATTACATTTCAACCACGGCTGAATTGTCCGAACATTGTTATGTCTAGGTATGACTGTTCAGAACATCCAACAAAGCTGGTTTATCCAACCATGCTTTATGTTTATTCATTTTTTTATGCAACAATGTGTATCCAACCTCGGCTGAATTGTCCAACCAAAGTTTGTATATATGGCGTCCTCCTCAGCTCCGAACGCAGAAGACGCACCTCAAGGCTGTTGTAAACCTCGCACAAGTCTCCAATTAAAAAACGACCAATTTTCCTGTCATGGAATCCGTGTTGTCTGACGAACTACAGGACGAGCAGTCCACATCAGTCAACTGGACTTTGACATTTGGATGCATTCGTCTGACTTTCCAATCAGACGCCAGCGGAACCGCTTTCGTGTTGAGATGTGTGAGGAATTTACCTGCCACGCCCACGAATAACTACAGGGGGATACCTGGGAGAGAGCATTTTTTCCAAAATCATGAAACCCCATCGGCAGTGCATGATAACACTGTCCAGGACGCAGTCACGACCATGGCGCTGTCCTCTTCGGATCCTGGATCAACCCTGAGCAACGAAGTAAATACTCACAGTGTGAACACAGTGCGTCTGGCACTTTCCGGGCAGCGACTCGAGATGGCTGTGAGCTGGAAGGCGTATGGACTGACAGTAGCCCTTTGTATTGGCTATAGCTGGCTGTGATGTCACCTCCTGTCTATCATGAGACTAATGAAACTTGTTAACTTCAAAATTCAAGCAATAAAGTATACTATTATAACAATTACAAGTCTAGCCCTCCTGTTGTGTCCCCGTCAAAAGTGACCAATTTACAGTTAAGTTTATTCTGATTGACATAAGGTTCCATGACTTTCTCCACACAGGGTAGGCCTATCTAAACAGCCAAAACATTTTTTCCAGAAGTTCATAAAAATGTGGGCGTTTTATTCTATGCTTTATTTTATACCTGTGTTGTTCCCGGTCGTAAATGACCGGTCATTCAAAAGAATGGGTAAGACCATTTTTTTGGTTTAAAATGTTGTTCAGGCACACACCCATGCACGTGTGTGTAATTGGACAAGATTACATTCAAAATAACCATTAGATATAAAGTTACATTGTCAAGGATTACTTCATGACATTTTGATCCCGTCTTTAAAATTGCCTTTTGTAACTGGTTTCATGATATCGTAGGCAAAAGTTCCTGGTTGGGACAGGCTACAACAGTTCTCACCCATTCTCAAGAGTGTAAGGGGGGCCTAGGGGGACGCCTCATTAGCTTCAAGGTTGTTACGTGTTTTCTCGCCCTAGAAGGATTTGTTATGGAGAAAGGAGCCACAACAATGTATGAGAGAACAGAAAACAAGGAGGACAGCCAAGGTCATCAGTTGAGAACATGTAGGATTGAAGGCCAAGCGTCTGGGGGTGCAGGTGTTCCCTGAACCTCTGCCCATCGTGGGAGCAAAGCGGAACCAAGTGGAACAGGTCAGGTTGACCGTAGACAGATATCGAGTGTGTACACATGGCAGCCTCATTGACTCTGGGCAAGGTTTGGGAAAACATTGAGAAACCGCTCTATGAAGGGAGGAGGATTTTCCTAATTTAGACTATATAAAGTGTTGCATCTTTTTGTAGCTTTGCTGAATAAACCTCTCACGCCATCTTGACTCTTCTGTCTTGGAAAATATCCTACAATGATAGCCAATGCTATTAACCAGTGGTGTCTGGTAAAATCAGATGGCTGAGCGGTTAGGGAATCGGGCTATTAATCAGAAGGTTGCTGGTTTGGTTCCCGACCATGCAAATGACGTTGTGTACTTGGGCAAGGCACTTCACCCTACTTGCCTCGTGGGAATGTCCCTGTATTTACTGTAAGTCGCTCTGGTTAAGAGTGTCTGCTAAATGACTAAATGTGCATTTAAATGTATTCAGTAATTGACTAGGTCAAGTAGTATTCTTCAAGTAATCTGACCCAACCCTGCAAGTATGTGAAGGAAAAAGGCTTGAAATGTATTTATGGGACATAACCTTGGCCACATTCATCTGGGAGGCACGGAGAGCAGCCATTGCCTAATTGATCTTAGAGTGCAGAGCTAGTGGAGACCCCAGCAGGTGGATCACCTCATCATTTTCCATCTCCAGGAACGGGTATAGACTTTTCTTCAAGTTTTTGCCATTTTAATTTTTGGGGCAATAAAACGTGCACGTTAATGGTTATTATTGAAATAATCTGATGAATGTCGATAATCTGATGAATGTCGACTTTTTTCAATAGGCTATTTTTACAGATTGTATTTTGTGTGTTTGTTCTTACATTCTCATATGGGTTTATACAGACTCTCGGAGAAAAAAAGTTCCATCTATACTTTTCTTCAAGTTTTCGACATTTTAGCTTAAGGACTTTTAGCTTAAGGACTACCTAGTGTTTTTCATTTATACTTTGCTCCTATACTTGTCACACAACAGAGTTTGCCTCCTAACACATCCAGAAGGCTTAATTTGAGGAAATCCGACACTCTTGCTGTTTGACCAGGTCTCATGCTAGTTATCTCTCTCTCACACACATCCTGTGGCCATTACAAGTTCCTCATTTGATGATTATCGCACCTGTGCCAGCCTTCCTACGAGACTCCTCTCTCACCACAGTCCTGCGGAGTGTTCCTCTTGTCACAGCACTACTTCGAACTTCAAACTTGAAGATAACACAATTCTTCAGACTGGCAAGTCATGCAAAAAAGCACACTATTATCTGAATGGACAATACTATCTGGATGATCAATGTATGGGTTATGAATGGTAAAACATGATTTACAAATTGATTGATTATCGTTGATGAGTAGGTCTATTCTACGTTGAACTATAGTGTAGCGGACCGTAACCTGCTTTGTAGGCTAGGCTACAGGACGGGGGAAAAGTAAACATTTGAATAACTTTTTAAAGATACGATCCTGGCTGCATGCACGTGATCCCCCGCCCCAAAATAGCATTCATTTGGGCTTTTTTGGGGGGGGAGGGCCTGAGCGGGGGAGGGAGCGAGCGGGGAAGGGGGTGAGCAGGGGTGAGCGGGGGAGGGCGTGAGCGGGGGAGGGCGTGAGAGGGGGAGGGCATGATAAATAATTTGTTGGGGCAAAATACGTGCCCCAACACAACTCAGTATTAGGTTAATTACATAAACACGCACAATGTACTTCCACACTATTCCTATTGCTCACTAGCCTGCACTTATTTCATGCAATGCATTTCATTATGCCAGAGAAGCACTCATCTTGCCTGTGCATTGTTTGTGGACATTTCGCTATAATATGACTCAAAACTGTAGGCTAATGCTTGGACAATATCACCTCCTAGTGGAAATAACTGGCACACTAGCTGGCACTCATTTGAATGAATATTTTCACACATGGTGTCTGGTCCTGCCATCAGTCACTCCTCCCTCCGTTTGTCAGCTAACAACGTTTCTTGTACGGTGGAGTGTTCTGTGAAGAACGGGAGAGATGTGACCCTATATATATATATTTTAGAGATAGAAGCTACTTCTCCTTGCTTCTTCACACACATGCTTCTGTCTTTCCAGTTCCCTTCTCCCAGGATGTGTTCGGCAACCACACTCTTCCCGGCCCCAACTTTCCCCAGTACTGCTTATATATATATATATATATTACAGGTAGAACAGAGACTAGGTCGGGGGCAAAAACAAGGTCAGTATCCCAAGGTATGTGGAAATAACTGGCACACTAACTGGCACTCATTTAAATGGAAATTTTCTGACATGGTGTCCGGTCCTGCCATCAGTTACTCCTACCTCCGTCTGTCAGCCAACAACATCTCTTGTACGGTGGAGTGTTCTGTGAAGAACGGGAGAGATGTGACCCTAACCTTGTACAAAGGAGAGGAGAGACTTAACCAGACCAGCAGTCCTGATCTCTCCTCCAACATCTCTCTCCATCTGGAGATGAAGGACCAGGATGGAGACACCTACAGCTGTGTGGCTGAAAACCCCATCAGTAACCAGACAGCCAAACTCCACAAGACAGAGCTGTGCCCAGGTCAGTGGCTGTTTCTCTCCATGTCAAGAGAAGCAGATGACAAACAACTAAACATGGAGACTCTGAATCCTCAGTTTTCATAGTAACATCTCTGATGCACTTTATTACACAAATTATAAACATTATAGTACACTGTCATGTCTGCCGGTCTGTTTACTGTTGGTTATAAAAACGCCTTGTGAGAAAGACAACCATTTAGCACTCACTTTTGACCACAGAACCTGGAAACACTAGTAAAACTCCATGGTTGTGTGTGTATGTGTTTCTTCAGGTCTGCCTACAACCACCAACTTTCGCAAGGGACCGGGGTGCTGTGGCTGTGATTGTGGCTGTTGTGGAAGAAATTGGGATTTCCTGTGTGCTTACATTAATCACTAATCAATAAAACTAGTCATTGGATACTAGTTAGTACGTTTATCATGTAAGCTTGCTATTAATAACAGTATATTGTGTCTATGTGTCAGGTTAATAGATGTTCGGGGTCAGGAGAAAGTACTGGCTAAACGGTCCTTGTCATGACTACAAGGAGAGCTCCAACTATGAACTCTCTAGTGTGAGAGTTGTCATGTGTTGGGAGCAGTGAATCTTTTTCTCTGAGACTGTTGTAACGTCATTCCTGCCTGACTGTCACAATCTATGTTTACATTCTTGTGCCCTATAAAAGATGGTCCTCCGGCTTTCGGAGTGGGGAGAGACCTGGTTGAGACCTAAGCTTGGTGTTGTGTTGTCATTTATGGTCAGAAGACTGGTTTTCTCTCCCAATCTGCAGATTGATAAATACGTATTAAAATCCAGAACTTAACTGAACTTAGTCACTCCGTTTATGAAGAGACGGACAAAACACTTTCTTCATCAGTGTACAGGGAGAAAAGCAGAGGAGAAAGGACGCAGCCCTGAGGAAATCCGGTGCTGATGGACCGGGAGTCAGAGACTTGTGTTCCCAGCTTAACACACTGCTTCCTGTCAGACAGGAAGTCTGTGATCCACCTGCAGGTGGAATCAGTCACGTTCAGCTGGGAGAGCTTGTCCTGAAGCAGGGCTGGGATGATGGTATTGAAGGCAGAGCTGAAGTCCACAAACAGGATCCTGGCGTAGGATGCTGGGGAGTCCAGGTGCTGTAGGGTGAAGTGGAGGGCCATGTTAACTGCGTCGTCCACAGACCTGTTGGCTCTGTAGGCAAACTGCAGGGGGTCCAGTAGAGGGTCTGTGATGGATTTAAGGAGGCTATTCTACCTGGCACAGGGACACTGAGAAATCAAGGTTAACCCCAAACCCTGGACAGAGGGGCTCAGCGAATGTGATGTGAAAGGTGTGCAGATAACCTGTAATCAGACTCATCCCCGCCAGAGATGATCCCAATTAGGGTGGTGTCAGCAGAGAGCAGCTTCATGCCAATGTCCTGCATGTCATTGTTACTCAGCTGTTACCAGTTTTCTCAGGGAGGAGTTTAACTTCATGTTTGAGGCCAGAGAAGCACAGCCCTGCTCTGTGACCAGACAGACTGACAGCCTGTAGAAGGTTATCATTACAAGAAGGACTACAAACACCACCGTGGTCCGTGACGCGCTCCTAGTTGTGGTGCTGCTTTGTCGCTATAGGTTTTACAGGACAGTGATTGGAGGGCTAAGGAGGTTGTCTGGCTGATTACCTTCGACTGCGAAGCTCCCTATATTGGGAAAATGTAGCTGGTTTATCCACTTTGTATTGATGACATGGTTATAGTACCACACACAATATTCTTTCAAATGAATAACATATGTTATACATTTATGGTCTACACCCCCTGTTTAGAAACGTGTTTTTTCCAACCCCACTACTTGAGATGAAAGTTTCTGCACAAAATACTTAGAATTAGCAATAATACACAAAACATGCTTTTGATATTCTTTGAAGTGCTTCAAGTACAATAACGCTGCTAGTTTTAAGAGCATTATTCATACAGCCTCTAGGTCTATGGCACATCTATGTGCCTCATGAAACATAGATGGTAAGAAAACTTAATTTATTGATCAAATAGAAATGTCACCTTTTTGTCTAAAACGCATTGTTTCGGGAGAGACAACGTATGGTCTCCATGGTGTATAGGCATATCATGACGTCATGGGGCAGACAGGGATTGTGACGTGCTTTACCAAATTATAAGAACTCGTTACACAATCAAATCAGTCATTGATGCTCTGTAGACAATTAGCGAAAATCTTTTGATTCTACTTTTTCCTCGTTGGTAAGTGTACTGGAATTGTACATTTTATTTGAGTATTTCCTATTTCCTTCCTCGTTTGTGATCTTTAAAGAAACATGGATGAAATCCCAAAGCATTAAAAACGTTGGCGGCCTTAACAGAAGGTAAGTCTGGTAAACCTGAAGTAAATGAAACAATTTAAACTGTTGAGAAACATCGACGAAAATACTTAGTTCTGTCATTTAAAAAAATGTGTTTCAGGTGAATGCAGTGTTCAGTATCGTTAATCATATCGAGTGGACTTTATAGTTCCAGATAATCCTCAGATGCAGTAGTAAGACCAGGTAAAACGCAAAGTAAATATCCTTGCACATTTCCTGTATAACCAACCAATCTGTCGAGCACGTCTCAAACTATTGAATGTCAATCAGTATTACTGTTACAACTCTATTCAGTTGCTTGTTGTTGGTTTCAAGCAGTATTTTTAATCAGTATTTGAGTATGACTATGGTATTGTACGTATAGCACTGCTTTGGCATATCTGTTATGTGTGGGGGCTGAAGTCTGTCTATATACACAGTAGGCCTAATTCTGATAATAACTTAACCAGTACTTAAAATGACTAGGAATGGTTGTTAATTTCTGTCTATTGGGCCCTGGACATACTCTCAGAGGTTCATTTATTCATACACTCTAGGTGGCGCCATTGCGGCATGAAACATAGATGGCAAGACAACTGGGTTTATTGATCAAATAGAAATGTCACCTTTATGTCTAAAAGGCATTGTTTCGGGAGAGACAGCACATGGTCTCTCCATGGTGTATACATTATGACGTCATCGGGCAGACATGGATTGTGACGCGCTTTACAAAATTATAAGAACGTTATTAAATCAAATCAGTCATTGATGCAAGCAAGGAGCAGACCGCATCTACTTTTTCCTCTTGGAAAGTGTAGTGGAAATGTATATTTATTGTAGAAATGTATATTTATTTGAGTATTTCCTAGATTGTCATCTTTAAAGAACATGGATGACATCCCGAAACATAAAAAACTTCGGCGGCCTAAACAGAAGGTAAGTCTGGTAAACCTAAAGTAAATAAAACAATTTACACTGTCGATAAACATCGACAAAAATACTTAGTTATTGTATCAGTAAGGTACTTTTGCGTTTGACAGTTGTGTTTCACACATAGCCTACCTAACGTGATTAATACTGTAGACCTTTTTCAGTCATATTTGATATGTAAAAGTCATATTTCTTTTTCGAAAAATAAAATTATCTCTGTTCAAGACACTCGCTGTATTTTCCCGCTAACCCTAACCCTTCTCACGCCTCCCTATGTTTGTGTGTGCGTGTGTACTGTATGTATGTTTTCATACGTCTGTGTATTTACGTGGCGTGTGTTTGTGTGTGTTTATGTGTGTGTTTGCGTGTCTAGCCTGCTCGTCTCGCTACCCTCCAGTTGCCCCTCGCGCCCTGCTGGCCAGAGCTGGGACTGAAGCTTCCTGCCCTGCTGTTCTCAGACAGGAAGCTGCTGTTCTCAGACAGGAAGCTGCTGTTCTCAGACAGGAAGCTGCTGTTCTCAGACAGGAAGCTGCTGTTCTCAGACAGGAAGCTGCTGTTCTCAGAAGATCAGAACCCCCTCCAGGTAGGAACACATACCTGTAGAGACTCAACACATTGGTCTGTATTTTACTATTTAATATCAGCATAATCTCAAATACAATATGCTAATGTCGAAGTGCAATAATAACAATATAATCATGTCAGAACTTGGTGCCAAAGCCTCCTCGATGCCCGGAGCCCAGCCACAAGAGCAAGGCTGCCAGGAAGGCTGCAGGAGCAGAGAAGGACACAGGGGGCAACAAGGGGCCTCTGGCAGAGTCCTGGAGGACACTGGAGCAGCTTATCCTTCAGCCCTGGATGACGAGCTGGCAGGACTAGGCAGGGTGGTGAGTAGAAGGCCCTAATCCACCTGCCTGGGTACTACAGACTCCAGCCGGGCTCCTCTTCTCCTCTCTATCTTCCTCCACCTCTCCTATGTCTCGGCCTCTGAAACACCCGGGCCCCTGGGCTGCAGAGCCACACCAGATGGAAGGGAGAGTGCGTACTCCTCTCCACCTCCGTCTCCACCTCCGTCTCCGTCTCCACCTCCGTCTCCACCTCCGTCTCCACCTCCGTCTCCACCTCCGTCTCCACCTCCGTCTCCACCTCCGTCTCCACCTCTGCCCCCATGCCGACCTGAGGCGCAGTCTCCAAGTTCTTCTACACCTCCAACCTTGAATGACCCCGTGACCTGGGAGACCACACCCAGTCTTCTGTCATTGGAGGAGACAGGGGACGAGCTTTCTGTGTTGGAGGCCATGATGTCACACCCGTGAGTGTTCCTCCAAACGCTCCCCTTTAGACTGTTCAGCATCATGTTACAATGCGTCGTCAGTTGTCATTGTACTGTGAAGTGATTTCAAACGTCAGTTCTTGTTCTCGTTACAGTCATTGGAAAATCATCAACAGGGTCCTGTTGAGAAAGGTATATAAAATGTTTACGTGAATTCCTTTTACTCCACAATCACCACATGTATCTGTATTGCCACATCACATATTTTTCTCCCTCCCTCCCTCCCTCTCAGAACAAGAGCGTAGCTGAGCTGCAGGAGCGCTCGGAGGAGGTCATGGAGTGGGTTCTCAAGGTGACCAACGAGGTGGTCCTGCCCGCCATGGCCCTTTACCAGGTCCTCCATATCCGCAAAGACCAAGATGGCCGCCCGCTGTCCGCCACCATCTCCTACAGCAGCTGTGACTCCCAGAGTGACAGGTCCTCTTCCGCAGGGCTGCTGTCCACAGCCAGGCCTGTCACTGGCTCTCTGACTGGGATGGTATGTTTCAACCCTGCTGATTCCCCCCAGGACCAGGCCTCTTCTCTGGGCTCCGCCCAGCCCTACGTCCCCCAGGGCGTTCTGAGAATAATCTCAGAGAGGTTCCACCCTCTGCTGCTAGGAGGGCAGGGATCCAGGTCCCAGAGCAGGATGCTGGGTGGCAGGCCTCCGATGTTGGACTCTGATAGGCCCACGAAGGAGGACGTCCTCGCCACGGCATCCCTCACTGTGGCAGAGATCCTGCTGAAGGTGCAGGCGGTGAGGGATAAACAAGAGCACGATGCAGAAGACAAGCTGTCAGCCTGTGCGGAGGAGCTCTACGAGTGTCATGGGAGAGGTGCTGGAGAAGTTTGCACTCCACCGCCCCTGCTGCTTGCTGTCGGACTGCCGTGTGACCAGCATCTCCCAGGACCTGATATGCAACGCCTGGCAGGACGCCAAGGAGAAGATTCAGGTCCTCGCCAACAGCCACACCGACGCCATCAACGAGCTGGTGTTCCCGCGGCCCCCGTTGTCTGCCGACACGAGGGAGAGGATGGAGATGGCCTCCTTCCTCATTGGTAGCGTGGCGGAGGCGGAAGAGATGGAGGAGGCGATGGCTCCGCCCAGCCGCGTGACATCACCGACCCTCTGCTCCCTGAAGGAGCCTCTCTGGAATCCTGGCCTGCCACGCCCTGTTCCAGAGCCCGGGCGTGGTCCCCACGGAGGAGAAGCTGGACCTGGTGAGGATGGTGGGGGGCTTCCTCCAGGAGATGGAGCACACAGAAGGAGGCTCTTCCCTGGACCAGCCCCAAGAGGCCTACGAGGCCTCCCTGCTCCAGAGCGTGGCCACAGCCTGCAACGTAATCCACAACGTCCTGAAGAACTTCCACGCAGCCCTGCAGCTGACTGGGCAAGTGGAGGTTGCAGACTTCCTGCAGCCTGGAAGTAAGACCTTCACCATGGTGGTGAAGTGTGTTAGCCAGAGCCTGCTAGGAGACGTTGCCATGGAGCTGGATGCCCTGAGGAGGAGCCCGGGGGCCAGCATCAGCAGTGGGAGGAGCAGCAGGAATCAGGAATGCCTCCCTCTTGACACGCAGCAGGAGCGACCAGTGGAGTGCAGCTCTGCTAGCAAGGAAGAGCAGGAGGAGGAGGATCCTCAGAAGGAGGAGACCGCCCCTCCCTCCTCCAGGAGCACTAGCGCCTGGAGCGAGGCTAGCAGTGCTGCCAGCTGCCAAGACCTCAGCCTCACCGCTGAAAACATGCTGGACGCCATCGTGCGGATGGCCCACTCGGCCTCCAGATCCTCCCCCGACAATCAGGACGACAAATGCGACGGAGGCTCCTCCGTCAAATCGTTCGACCAGGCGGAGTACGACCTGGGCCGCCTGCTGGCATCCCACACCATGTGCACCAGGATGTTCCAGGTAAGGATCCACCACTTCTCCGAGCAGTTGATTGGACGCATTTATCAGCTTCTCCTGGACACCCGGATGGGATGACTCCCCTCGACACCCCATTGCCGCTCCGAGCCCAACTTCCAGAGCCTGGAGGACAAGGAGCGCCTGGACCAGGAGCTCTTCACCCCTCTGCTTTACAATTTCTTCCAGACGGCCTTCAAGAGCCTGATGGGGAACCTGCTGGGCGAAGACCTCACGCACGACTCCTGCAGCGATGCGTCCTCGGACAGCAGTGACAGCAGCAGTGACAGCAGTGACTGTCCCTCCCTGGACTGGTCCCGTGGGATGACGCCGGGCCCCAGGCATGGGGTTGTGGGTAGTAGGAGATCGCAGAGCAGGTTAAAGCCCTCCTGCAGCCAGGACCAGAGGTGGGCGCTGGAGGCCATTTGTGAGGTGTTGACTACCCAGGCGGGAAGTGACCTCTACAAGACCTGCAACGACCCAAAAGAAAACATGTTCGTTGTTAGCAAAGGTAAATAATTTTTTTATACTTTTTAGATTAAAAAAACTGGTAACTATATGTAACCTTTATTGATAATAAGTTACAAGTATTGTGATGTATTTAGGACTAGATCGACAGAAGACCAAATTCGGCTATGGAGTCTAGCATACACAATACCCGGAATCACAACACACAAATACTTTCCTTTTGGGAATCACAATCCCTTTTATTACATTAAATATGGAAATAAAATAAAATAGAAAATACTCTTGTCCCAATTATTGATTCAGTTACTTATTAACTTTAGTTTTATGCATTAACTATTACCTATTTGTCATTATCCATTTACTATTTATTAATATTATTAGTTACTATTTATTTATCTAACTTGCTTATTATTATTAATATTATGTACTAACGGCTAATCTATTAATTTCAAATTTTATTTATATATTAACTAAACTTATTTATTCAATAATATTACTCTTTCCGATATCTTTGAAATGTTACTTTTTCAAACAATCCCCTTTCAAATATTACCTTATAAATAATTCCCCTTTTAAATGTTACCCGGGTAACCAAAGAAAAGAAAATACATTAATATCAATGGTCTAAATAACAATGTAGCTAACACACAAATCTTTGATACCTAGGACCGGTATGCACACCCTACCACACTGCAGAGTGGACTGGTGTGTGTAGGACAAAGTCTCTCAATCTTCTGCATATGGCAGGCCGTTTTAACATTTATTTCTATAAACGTACTAGTCACTATTTTAAAGTTACTAGTACTTATTCTTTAGTTACCAGTAACTAATCCAATAGTTACTAGTATCTATTCCCGTTTTACTAGTAACTTTCATTAGATACTAGTAACTATTCTTTAGTTACTAGTAACTAATCCAATAGTTACTAGTATCTATTCCCGTTTTACTAGTAAGTTTTCATTAGATACTAGTACCTATTCTTTAGTTACTAGTAACTAATCCAATAGTTACTAGTATCTATTCCCGTTTTACTAGTAACAAATTGGACAATTTTACAATGGTATCCTATGGGGCTCTGCTTTACAGATATCTACTATTTGTGTCCAACTAGTATCTATTCAAATAGTTACTAGTATCTATTCCAGTTTTACTAGTAACTATTCATTAGATACTAGTAACTATTCTTTAGTTACTAGTAACTAATCCAATAGTTACTAGTATCTATTCCCATTTTACTAGTAACTTTCATTAGATACTAGTAACTATTATTTAGTTACTAGTAACTAATCCAATAGTTACTAGTATCTATTCCCGTTTTACTAGTAACATTTTAAATTGTACTATCAAGTAGTCATTTTTACTCGTCATAAGCAATGACGAGTAAAAACGCATTTGTTACTAGTAAGAATAATAATGTTACTAGTAAGAATTGTAATAGTTACTAGTAACTAAAGAATAGTTACTAGTATCTAATGAAAGTTACTAGTAAAACGGGAATAGGTACTAGTAACTATTGGATTAGTTACTAGTAACTAAAGAATAGTTACTAGTATCTAATGAAAGTTACTAGTAAAACGGGAATAGATACTAGTAACTATTGGATTAGTTACTAGTAACTAAAGAATAGTTACTAGTAAAACGGGAATAGATACTAGTAACTATTCTTTAGTTACTAGTAACTATTCCAACAAGAGATATCCCGAAACCAATAAGTACTAGTAACTATTGCCAACAAGATATCTAGTTAACATGCAAATTAGCTTTAGAAGATATCTAGTTAACATGCAAATTAGCTTTAGAAGATATCTAGTTAACATGCAAATCGGCTTTAGAAGATATCTAGTTAACATGCAAACTAGCTGCCGAAGACCACACCTCACAGAAGACAGCACTACAGTGAACTTATCGACACGAATTTATTTCAGAAATGGCACACACGTGTTATTGAACAAATTCCAACAAGGCAACGTACGCCACGCACAATTGATTGCCTATTGATTCATTACTGGTGAATTTAAGAAGACTCGAAGGCATTTTATCGATGGAGACATTGGAAGAACGTGTTGCTAGTCTTTCAGAACTCGAGCACCACGCACTCGATGTCTGCACAGCAAAGACGCCTTCTCAGACCCTCGTATGCCATCAGGTAACTTTTGGATTTCGCTTTTAGAATAACATTACTCATACAATGGTAATATGGTTAGCCAAATATACCTGATCCCCATAGGTTATATTCCTTAAACTAGCTTGCTACCTGGCGAGCGCTAATGTTATCTACCTAGAATACAGTACCAGGGCTTGGTTTATACTAATCAAAATGTCTAGCCACTGGGTGACCAAAGGCAGGCTAGGGGAACTCGTATTAATGTTAAATAACCTCATAAAGTGACATTTTTATGCCTTGAGACCTTAACAAAACAACCACCATGGCAATGACTACACAATGGAACTTGCATTTACCTTAGCTTAGTTCTAACAATAAGGGCCAATATATGGTTATGGTGTTGCATGACAAGTTATTGGCTATCCATTCAGAATATGCAAAATGTGTGTCATTAAACAGTTTGTGATGGTGCCCTTACCTGTGTTGCAGCTGGCTAGGGCACACTCTCTCACACTTGTGTCCTGTCGCTCCCCACTGTCCTATCTGAGGCAAAGGCTACTATTTGACTGTAGTTCCAAATTTGTGTCCTGTTTTTCATTACTGCAGGTACATGGATGACCTCGGCGAAGCAGGACGACTGACATTATCCACCTCTGCTGCTCACCAGGCTGCTGCGCTGCTTTTTGAAAATGGCGTGGGCACAGAATTGGACATGGAAGCTGGGCAGTGCTCTGTGCCGTCAAAGTCAACCAACACAGCGTACAAAGTAAACTTGTTACACTTCACGTGTGAGGAGTGAAGTGTGGAGAGGGTGGCGGGACTTCCGCTTCCTGGGGGTCCACTTACAGGACAGCCCATCCTGGAGTGTGAACCCCTCTGAGCTGCTGAAAAAGTCCCAGCAGAGACTGTACTTCCTGAGAACACTCAGCAGGAATAACATCACACAAAGACTGCTGGGTTCCTTCTACCGAGCCTCCATTGAAAGCATCCCCACATATTGCATATGCATTTGGTATACTAGCTGTACAGTGGCTCAGAGGAAAACGCTCCAGAGGGTCATCAACACCGCTCAAAAGATTGTTGGCTGCCCTCTCCCCGCACTGGAAGACCTACACAGATCCCGTTGCCTCAAAAAAGCCCAGAACATCATAAAAGACACTTCACACTCCTGGGGACTCCCTGTTTGAAATGTTGCCTACAGGCAGACGATACAGATCAATCCAGGCAAGGACAAACAGACTAAAACACAGTTTCTATCCAACTGCAATAACCACTGTTAATGTTGCCAAAACATAATGTGCACAATGTTATGTATTATGTAATGACTGTGTGTGGTTGTTCACGGCACTGTCTTAGGTATATTAATTCTTATTTATTTGAGTAATGTTAGCACTTTAGTAATTTTATCCTTTTTATTGATATTGAGTCAATGAATGATGCACTGACCGGAAGAAGTTAAATTTCGTTGTACCAGTGACGATGACAATAAAGATCTATTATATTCATTTGTATAGTATGTGATTGTGTTGGGGGCACAGCCTGGCCCAAGGAGAATGCTGTATACTGTAGTTACATGGAGATTTTTGTTAATGGACCCAGTAGTGTTTGTTAGGGGACAATTTATACATGAGATGATCAATAAAACTACCATACTTGAGAAATCCAGAGAACAATATAATCATCAATTCTTGTAACTGGCTGAGCCTAAAATATCAGAACAATGGCCATTTGGTCTCATAAGCACAAGTCATTGTATTCCACACCGACACTGGTACAACATGATGCTAGTGTGGGGGTCTGTCCGTGCGGAGGAGACACCAGAGAAAGAAGACAATATATCTTAATGATTATTTGTATTTTCCCATGGGACCAGTGTGGTATCATCCCTGTATAATTAATATATCTCATATGTATTTTGTCCAAGAATAACTGGTGGAAGTTGTGGTTCAATGGCAAAATGTACAAGCCAGAAGTATCAGCACTACAACAAGCTGGATGATTATCAATGACATTTTCTGTTTTGAGTACAATTCAATTGAATAGCTATATTTCTTGATGATGCAATATATGAAGGCTAAGAGAATTCATCATGAATTGTGTTGCCGATGAACTCAGCAGAACAGACCACACTACTTAAGGCCTTGCGGTCCCTGTCTGTGCAGCTCCCATACCACACTGAGATGCAACCAGTCAGTATGCTCTCTATAGTGTATCTGTAGAAGTTAGTGAGGATAACTGAGTCCATGCTGAACTTCTTCAGTCTCCACAGGAAGAAGAGGCGTTTACAGGCCGCTTTGACCACCTTTGTAAGTGTGAGCAGACCAGGTGAGATCATTGCTGATTGTAAGGATGAGATCTCTGTCTCCAAGCAAGCCGGAAGGAGGCACGACTATTAGAAAAGGGTTGACTCGGTTTTATTAGTAACAACGTCAGATCATGCCATCAGTCCATGACAGAGGGATAGCATGTGAGAGAAACAAGTCTCTCAGAGGTCCATTATATACATGAGCTGGCCCATACAGATATAGTAACCACCAAAACATGCCCTTAAACAGTACACATTTCACAACTTAATGCACAGGAGAAATAGCACACTGGTGATGTGTCATAACTCATTGTTTGTACTTTTCTCAAAGGTTAAACAGAGCACATTCCCTGATCTATATGGGTATTGTCAAAGGCCCACTGCGTGACCTCTTGACCACAGCAAGAGACAACCTCACATATGTATAGAAAATCTTCATATCACTGATGTTCACCCCGAGGAACTTGAAGCAGCTGACCTTCCACTTCGGATCCGTTGATGTGTAGGGGTGCATGCTCTTCTTCCTGCCGCCTCCTATAGTCCACAATCATCTCCTTGGTCTTGCTGATGTTGAGAGAGAGGTTATTGTCCTGACACCATGATTTCAGGTCATCAACCTCCTCTCTGTAGGCTGACACTGTCAGAGATGAGGCCCACGATGGTTGTGTCGTCAGCAAACTTAACAAGGAGGTTGCCGCACAATCGTGAGTGAACAAGGTTAAGCACACAGCCCTGGGGGGTGCCTGTGTTGGTGATCAGTGTGGATGAGGTGCGGTCACCGATTCTCACCACCTGCTTCCCCGTCAAGAAGTTGAAGATCCACTTGCAGAGGGAGGAGCTTAGTCCCAGGTCCACAAACTTGGAGACAAGTCTGGAGGGGATAATGGTGTTGAATGCTTAGCTGTAGTCAATGAACAGCATCCTCACATACGTATTCCCTTTGTCCAGGTGGGAGAGAGCGGTGTGCATTGTCAGAGCGATGGCATCGTCTGTAGACCTGTTGGACCGGTATGCAAACTGCATTGGGTCCAGGGTGGGGGGCAGCGAGGGGCAGAGGAATGATTTGACTAGCCGCTCGAAGCACTTCATGATGACAGAGGTCAGTGCTATCGGGCAATAGTGGTTCATACATGTGACCTTGGTGTTCTTGGGCACAGGGATAATGGTGGTCATCTTGAAGCGATGGGGGGTACAGACAGGCTGAGGGAGAGGTGGAAGACGTCACTGAAGACCCCTGCTAGCTGGTCAGCACAACCCAAGGGCCCTACCTGATATACCGTCTGGGCCAGGAGCCTTGCGAGGGTTGATCTGCGCTGCCTCACCTCAGCTGCAGTTAGTGTAGGATAATGTAGGAAATATGTGTTGGGCTGGTTGATCTCTCAGACTGTCTGCCTGAGAGAAATGGACACACTAGTATCATGTTGTACCAGTGTACGTGTGGAATACAAGGACTTCTGTCTATGAGACCAAATGGCCATTGTTCTGATGTTTTAGGCTCAGCCAGTTGCGAGAATTGATCATTATATTGTTCTGGGGATTTCTCAGGTATGGTAGTTTTATTGATCATCTCATGTATAAACTGTCCCATAACAAACACTACTGGGTCCATTAATAAAAATCTCCATGTAACTACAGTCTACAGCATTTTCCTTGGGCCAGGCTGTGCCCCCAAACACAATTGCATACTATACAAATGAATAGAATAGATCTTTATTGTCATTGTCACAGGTACAAAGAAATTAAAGTGCTTCCGGTCAGTGGATCATTCATTGACTTAAAAATCAGGATAAAATTACTAAAGTGCTAAAATTACTCAAATAAATATACCTAAGACTGTACCGTAAAGAACCACACACAGTCATTACATGATACATAACATTGTGCACATTATGTTGGTATGTGGTTATTGCAGTTGGATAGACACTGTTTTAGTCTGTTTGTCCTTGCCTTGATTGATCTGTATTGTCTGCCTGAAGGCAACATTTTAAACAGGGAGTGCCCAGGAGTGTGAAGTGTCTTTTATGATGTTCTGGGCACAGGATCTGTGTAGGTCTTCCAGTGCGGGGAGAGGGCAGCCAACAATGCTGTGTATGACCCTCTGAGCCACTGTACAGCTGGTATACCAAATGAATATGCAGTATGTGAGGATGCTTTCAATGGAGGCTCGGTAGAAGGACACCAGCAGTCTTTGTGTGATGTTATTCCTCCTGAGTGTTCTCGGGAAGTACAGTCTTTTTCAGCAGCTCAGAGGTGTTCACACTCCAGGATGGGCTGTCCTGTAAGTGGACCCCCAAGAAGCGGAAGTCCCGCCACCCTCTCCACACTTCACTGCTCACACGTGAAGTGTAACAAGTTTACTTTGTACGCTGTGTTGGTTGACAGTGACGGCACAGAGCACTGCCCAGCTTCTACGTCCAAATCTGTGCCAACGCCATTTTCAAAAAGCAGCGCAGCAGCCTGGTGAGCAGCAGAGGTGGATAATGTCAGTCGTCCTGCTTTGCGGAGGTCATCCATGTACCTGCAGTAATGAAAAACAGGACACAAATTTGGAACTACAGTCAAATAGTAGCCTTTGCCTCAGATAGGACAGTGGGGAGCGCCATGACACAAGAGTATGAGAGTGTGCCCTAGCCAGCTGCAACACAGGTAAGGGCACCATCACAAACTGTTGAATGACACACATTTTGCATATTCTGATTGGATAGCCAATAACTTGTCATGCAACACCATAACCATATATTGGCCCTTATTGTTAGAACTAAGCTAAGCTAAATGCAAGTTCCATTGTGTAGTCATTGCCATGGTGATTGTTTTGTTAAGGTCTTAAGGCATTCAAATGTCACTTTATGAGGTTATTTAACATTAATACGAGTTCCCCTAGCCTGCCTTTGGTCACCCAGTGGTTAGACATTTTGATAAGTATAAGCTAACGCTAAGTCCTGGTATTCTAGGTAGATAACATAAGCGCTCGCCAGCTAGCAAGCTAGTTTAAGGAATATAACCTACGGGGATCTCTAATACAAGGTATATTTGGCTAACCACCATATTACCATTGTACGAGTAATGTTATTCTAAAAGCGAAATCCAAAAGTTACCTGATGGCATACGAGGGTCTGAGAAGGCGTCTTCGTTGTGCTCTCTTATTGCCATGGAGTGCGTGGAGAACTCGGAGTTCTGAAAGACTAGCAACAAGTTCTTCCATCGTCTCCATCGATAAAATGCCTTCCAGTCTTCTCAAATTCACGTCAATAACACGTATGTGCCATTTCTGAAATCGGTTTGCGTCGATATTTTCTCTGTAGTGCTGTCCTCTGTGAGGTGTGGTCTTCAGCAGTTAATTTGCATGTTAACTAGATATCTTCAAAACTAATTAGCATGTTAACTAGATATCTTCTAAAGCTTATTTGCATGTTAACTAGATATCTTCTAAAGCTTATTTGCATGTTAACTAGATATCTTCAAAAACTAATTTGCATGTTAACTAGATATCTTCTAAAGCTAATTTGCATGTTAACTAGATATCTTCAGACGCAAATTTGCATGTTAACCAGATATCTTCTAAAGCTAATTTGCATGTTAACTAGATATCTTGTTGGCAATAGTTACTAGTACTTATTGGTTTCGGGATATCTCTTGTCGGAATAGTTAACTAAAGAATAGTTACTAGTATCTATTCCCGTTTTACTAGTAACTATTCATTAGATACTAGTAACTAATCCAATAGTTACTAGTATCTATTCCCGTTTTACTAGTAACAAATTGACCAATTTTACAATTGTATTCTATGGGGCTCTCCTGTACAGATATCTACTATTTGTTTCCAACTAGTATCTATTCCAAAAGGTACTAGTATCTATTCCTGTTTTACTAGTAACTTTTCATTAGATACTAGTACCTATTTTTTAGTTACTAGTAACTAATCCAATAGTTACTAGTATCTATTCCCGTTTTACTAGTAACTTTTCATTAGATACTAGTAACTATTCTTTAGTTACTAGTAACTATTACCAACAAGATATCTAGTTAACATGCAAATTGGCTTTAGAAGATATCTAGTTAACATGCAAATTAGCTTCTGAAGACCACACCTCACAGAAGACCGCACAATTTTTTATTTTTTTATTCAGCCAATGAAATCTCCTAGCTCAATTCCCGCGCCTTTCTGGAGCTTGACAATTCACCAGCACAGGCTGATCGCCATATAGCTAATTGAGCTATGGCGGAGACACGTTCACCGACGAACACTAATCAAGACACTAATGAGCAACCAGTTGCAGCTGCAGCAGTGTTTGACCGAGTGTTTAATGCTCTGCAACGTGCTAGGCACGAATTGACGTTGGCTCCATCGGCAGGGACTTCTGGCACCAACATTTTGACATCAACCAGAAATCTTTTCAGAAGACGTGGAAATCGAGTTCAAGGTTAGTACTGTAGCTAGCTCTATCCAGTTCATTCAGTGGTGGCACAACTATGTAATTTGGCTAATAATGGCTAACGATAATTACAGAGATCATTATTTTTTTACTTTCGTTGTACAATATTCCTACCTAAATGCACAAATATAGCTAGTTATCGATTCTGCCACGTTATTTAAACATTTTCCATTGCAGCTTGAAAATCTAATCGGTTGGGGGTGCACATGGCGTTCATCAATGACATAAGCTAGCGTTAGCTCAGCGATTACAAACTTGTTTTAGCCACGGCACATTTTTTTACATTGGAAAAATCTTGCAGCACACCAACGACCAAAAAGTTTCCAAAATGACACTGTAGCCTATTACAATAACATAATTGGGTGTGCTCAAAGGCTTCGGCGAGTAGGCCTACAACCATTGTTCTCTTGCATATGTATTTATTTTCCCACCCCTTAAAAGTTGGTCCCGCTGGCTAAACTGCATACGAGTAAACCAAGATACTTAAAACTCATTTGAGATGCAGATGGGCTCCATGCTGGCTTTAAATTAGGTGTGCTATAATACCACAACTGGAAGTTTGCTTTGCAAATCGCCTGAAGTATTGAAATTATTCATTCATAAAGTAAATCTCAATCTTATTGAAACTTTGATTTAGGCACATCCTCCAGAAGGGGACGTTCGACTTGGCAGGTGGGCCTCTTTCTGCTCCCAAGACCAGATATCCAGTCTCTGCCATCAACTTCTGCGCGTCAGGCTCTAACAAATAATGGATTAGGTACATCATGCACTGTTATTAGGTAGAAGCAATGAAATGTGTTTGACAAAAAATAATATTAACTTGTATGACATTGGTAATATAATATAATAGAAACTTTTGTAATTTTAAAATGATCAAATGGATAATGCATTTGCAGTTTGTCAATCCTTAAAAAAAAGTTAATGTATGTAATCAAACTAGTATTGCAAGCCAATACAGGCATAGTCAATCTAGTAGATGGTTTATCAGTTTTAGAGGATTATGTCTTTCATTCATTTGTTTTCAATATTCTTTTAGGAGTACCAGTGCAGGAGTCAGTGGATGGACAACTGTCCACCATTGAGCTGAATTGGAGTCTGGCAGAATTGAACCACTTTGTTTGTCAGAGATTCCCAATGATTAGCTTGAACCTGGTGGGGTTTGAGCTGGCAAAAGTAGACAAGGGCAAAAAAATCAAAAAGGTCCAAGCCAACTCTGTGAGAGCCCTGAAGAAAGTGATGGGAAAGAGCAGACTCTACATTCTCCCCTGTGCTGAAGTGGGGCAGGTACAGTGCAGTTTCTATTCACTGTATTTGCATCCATGTGTCCAAGTGCATAATTCACAAAATATTCTGATTTGTCTCTTCAGACACAGGATCTACCCATACCACCTGACACCATACATGAAGCACAAGGCAACCCAGCACTTGAGAGGCCTCAAAGTCCAAGAGCAGAAGTCCTCACTGTACCTGCGACAATAAATGATGTAGAGGTAGGTAACTTGCTGTCTTAATTCTTTACTATTGGACTGGATTTCATCCGTGACTATTTATATGAACACAAGGGAGGTTGGCGGATCAGAGCAAATGCGTAACCACATGTCCTATTTGCTTTTCTGAATTGCAGGGGTACACCTCTGACTTGTCCAGTCATCATCAGAGTCTACATCCGACCAGCACTGAGACTGTAGAAAACCTTGAGAGAGCTCAAAGTCCAGGACTGGTTGTACTGCCTATAAATGGAACACCACATGATGTAGAGGTAACTTGTTCTTTCCTAACTTTACATAGAGGGGTTGGAGGACCTATCCAAATAAATGTATCTGCTGTGTCAAGGTTTTCTTTTTTTTCTATGACTCATTGTTGTCTCTATCCTTGACTCTGGTTTGTTGTAGTAATGTGCAACTTGAATTAAAACCCAAGCAATTTCAATTAATTGTTCACCATTGTCATTTAAACAATAGTTATAAAAAAGTGTTATAGCATTTGCTTCCTGGTTTTAATAATTGTTTTAACAGGAGTGGAGGACTGTACGGCAACAACAAGACATTGAATACAATCTGTCATTGAGAGCTGACCAAGAAAAGGTATATTTTTTTTGGAACATTTAACTAGGTATTTGCCTTTCCCCTCTGCTCTTCTCCTTGTACACTAACGGCTGCACCTCAAGTCCCCAGGGCCTTTTATATTGTGTATATTAACTATATACATTATAATTTATTCTGCATACCTTTCCCCGTAGTAGTTGGTTTTAGGTTGGCTTTGTACCTTGTTAGTATAGTTAGATTTGTTTAAACTTAACACCACTTATGTATTCCTATACGCATGCACCTTCCTGCCAACATCAATTCCTTGTCTGTGCAAACTTTCATGGTGATTAAAATTTCTGAAGCTGATGGTTTTTATTTGATGACAGGATCAGAGCAGACGAGCTGTCTGCGACTACGAGGAGAGGCGTTTGAAGGTACTATATCATCTCCGTAAGCATCTATTCAGTAGAAGGCACATATTCAACCTGTTACAAACTCACTGTCTCTCAGACAATAGATGAGAGACTCATGAGGACAACTGAGGAACCTGCTGGTGGCATACCTCTGAAAGTCAGTTTTCCAGATGGCACAATGAAGATCAGACGGTTCCATACATCTGATCCTATGCAGGTAAACATTGTTGAATGTACAGATGTATAAATGCTTAATTTGCTAAAAAAAAATTATGTGATTCTTCTGGATTTGTAAAATTTGGGATTTTCCAACCAAAAACCATGACCCATCTGAAGAATGTAGATCTGTAAGGTTTTGCATCTCAAATATGAAAACGGCTTTTCAAAGAAAAGGCTGTGTTTTTACAGAAGGCAAAATCATTCAATTGAGTGCTTAGCATTCCGCACTGTATGAGGTTACCTAATTAAACCTCTGAACACATGATGACATTATGTAATATCATATCAATTTCCTCATCCTTACATAGACATGGTTTGTCCTTGTTGTCTAAATTGACCATCTACTGGTGCCTGCAAGCAGGCCTCATAACTCTGGAAACTAAAAACCTTAACATTTTACTACTCACCCTCCACTGGTGTGTAAATGAGACTGCGTTACCTGCTACTGACTATACTATAAATATGGTACTATGTTACCCACATTTTGCATATAGTGCAATTGTAATTTTTGGTTTAAACACTATAGTTTTATATATTTAAAATATATAAACACAGCAAGGATGTCAGGTCAAAACGGCAGTCATAAACCTTGATTGTCATTGTACTGATATTTTCCGGCTAGTAAATAAGTACATATTTTATTTCAGGCCTTGTTTGACTTTGTTGGATCACATGCCTCAGCCACTGAGTATTTTTACATCAGAGAAACTACGTCAGGCACCACAGTCATCAACATGGTGTCTGGGACTCTTCTGGACCACAACATCACCTCTCCATTGAACCTCCATGTTCGATGGATGGACATGGAGGAAGTGCAGGTGAATAATATAATAAAAGTGGGGTGGGTATTTATCACTTGTGTTTTGGACAGCCTCATTTATGTTTCTGTGAAATCAATTTTAACACAAAATTTGCAATGACTCATGTGTAACGTACCTTTTGGTATTAAAGCAGCAGTTACAACTTCATTCAACACTTGTTTAATGCATTGCATGCTAGACCTCAAAGCTCATTTACCAATTTGAAAGTGTGATTTGGTTAACATTGTTGTGGATAGAACTAAATTAGATTACCTTTGAATTAAAATTTACTTTTTTGAAAGTAAAGATTTACAAAGGTGTTAAGTTTTAGCTCCGAAATCAATGTAATAGATGTAATCTTTTATCTTTGTGTATTTACAACTTATCACTTTCTGAAGACCATTTACCAGCAGCAAAACAGAGTTTCTGCTGAAGTGCCTGATTTGATGGAGGTTGTCCAAAGTGATTTTGGGCCTACACAGTGTGGACCTGCAGAGGAAATCTACATAGATTACCTTGACATCATGCCAGAGACTGAGATGTCAGAGCCAGATGAGATGCAGCTGTCTGAGCCAGATGAGATGCAGCTAACGGATAACATCGAAATTCAGTGAGTTGTACATATTTTGTTGTAGCGTTTCCAGTCTATGGTCAGTTGTTTCTAGATGAAAATATAGATTTTGGCATGTGACTTTGAATGCATTGGGGGGGGGGTGGACTTTACTGCATTTTAATATTTACAATATTAAAATGTTTGCAGATGCACAGAAGATTTTGACTGTTCCCCAAAAGAAATTCTTTTGGAACTTGGGAAAAATATTAACTACAACTTGAGCTGCAGATTTAACATCAACCGAAACAATGTACTCGATGGTGCATTTAGAGCATTCAACCGGAAATCATACAATCCATTTAAGAGAATTTCTGTTAAGTTTTCTGATGAAACTGGACATGTTGAGGAAGGAATAGATTTGGGAGGTCCAAGACGAGAGCTTTTAAGTCTACTAATGGAAGACATTGAGCGCTCCCCGATGCTGGCAGGTCCAGATGGACAAAAAAACCTTGCTCTTGACTCGATTGGTGAGCCCTTTTGTCTACATTTTCAGTTAACATTTTCATTTCAGTAGCACTGGCAAAAGATGGAATGGTTGCCTTGGAAGTTTTGAATAAAATGAAGTAATCATGGATAATTGGCTATTACATGTAAGACTACTTTGGAGTAATGTTATCATGTCAATTTTACTCTCCAGCTGTCAGAGAAGACAAGTACTATATCATGGGGAAGGCTATATCAGTCAGTATGGTTCATGGGGGGCCATCACCGGGATTCTTTTCTCCCACTTTATTTGATTGCATTGTGAAAGATAACGTCTCACCCACCATCGATGATGTGCACGACCTTGACTTGCGAGCTAAAATCATACAGGTAATTTCAGTTTATTTTTTAATTTTTTACTTGACCTATTCGTGCTAAAATATCTGATTTTGCCAGGTATCAGAGGCCAAGTCCATGGAGGAGTTGCGTTCAGTTGTGTCGAGTCACAGTGACTACCTGTCTAATGCAGGCTGCCTACGAGCTTTAAAATGTCTGGAGGACAAAGACCTGCTTTTGCAGGACATCCTCCAGTTCCAAGTCGTAAACCGACTCCATGGTCCACTCGAACGGTATAATTGAGCATTGTTTTAAGTGCTGTTTGTCGATTTGAGCTCTAACATTCATTGTAGCAACCAGCGTACAAATGCTGTAAATTTTCATTTATCCCATGAGATATTTATACGGGATAATGATTCCCTGCACTATGCAGTGCCTGGTTACACAGTAACACAACGTGAAATGTTTAAGTTCTGTTCTTACAGTACACAATTTTAGTTTGCTTTTCAATGCTACATTTGTATAATGTGACAATTCAGGCTTGAGCTCACTCACTTACTGGATCTATCCACTTTTAATTCTTCAAGGTTCAAGGAAGGCCTGAGGACATTAGGATTGTTGGAGGAGGTTGTCAAACAGCCAGAAGCCTTTCGTCCTCTCTTCTGCAGCCCACCACAGACCCTTAACGCAGATGGTCTCGATCACCTGTTTGTCATCTGTTTTTCCAGTGCAGGAAGTAACAGACGAGTACAGGAAAACATTGCTGTGGGCTTTTGGAGAGACTACCTTCTAGATGCAGAGGGCAAGTAATAGATCAGTTTGCTTTTTATTTAGTTTACCATAATTTTACCAGGCAAGTTGGGCCTGCCCGTGCATAGCTTGAATGTCACACACATTATCCAAACCCCGGCCACTGACGAGTTAGACACGCTACAGCTCGCTGACGCTTAACTTAATACTCTAGTGCATGATTCTGAACACCACTTAAACCTGCACTATAACTTTTTGAAACCCCCCCCCCCCCCCCCCCAAATATATATAAACTGTGTAAATGGTAGGAACTAATATATTGGATCCAGTGGTTGAAAAATACAAATTTGACTGCCGTATATTCCGGACTATAAGGTACACTTAAAAGCCTTTAATTAAAATAAAAACTGAGCTTTATAATCCAGAGCGCTTTATATATGAAAAAGATCGAAAATGGACCATTCATTGACAGTGCGCCTGAGTGCGAACAATACGGTAATACAAACTATAGACGACAATAAAATGGCTAAATCGACATCAACTTGAAAATAATGCATATTATGGACAAATTAATAATGTGCATTTTCAGAAATTGGTTATTGTCCCTGTATTACCATGTTCAGTAATAACTAGTTTAAGGCTGACAGGATCACTTTATGGAAAGTTGCATAGGGCAGCTTGAATTGGCTTCCTTATAACATTTCTTTCTTTACAGAAGGTAACTCCCCCTGCTCGTTGGAGAAAATTCTAATGTTTGCGACTGGATGCAGTGCGCTACCTGCCATTGGCTTGAAGCCGGAACCATCCATCGAGTTCCTGCACACTGACTGTCTTTTACCTGGGGACACTCAACAGAGGGCGAAGTTTCCAACGGCAAACACATGTGTGAACTGCTTGCGTCTACCTTTGCACAAGGATTACACTGCCTTTAAGTACAATATGGACTTTGGTATTTGCAATACACAGGGCTTTGGTCAAGAGTAGGGCTTAGAATGAAATGGTGTAAGGAAACTGTCAATAGGCTTTTTGTTTTTTGGTACTGTTCATCTTTAATTCACAAATTCAAACCAAGTTTTTGTTTCTGAACCTCAAATGTAATTTACAATTGTACAAAAATGTTGTTCAACTAAATGTGACGGAAGGGTTGTACAATAAAAGTGGTCTTTCTGTTACTATAACATCACCTAGATCTATGAATCAAGCACATTGCAAGGCAAATCTAAAAAGAGAGCATAGACATGCATTAGTCATGTGATTGAAGGCAGTCCCCTGGCTGGCTCATTCAACTTATTAGAAATTTCAGTGCAGCATGTTTGATATTTCACTTTCAAGTCCACAATTCCCTCTATAGCCCTCAAAATGTCTTGCTGTTGTTGGTGGTTAAGATTTACATTTAGTTGTTGGACAACTACAGCTGGGAACTGTTCTTCTATGTCAGTTGGAAAGTTGTTGATGCCATGTTGTGCCAGAAGGGCCTCTAAACTGTCCTCCCTATATGGGTCATCACCAAATACGTTGTTGATGGGAGTGCTGTCTGCCTCTATGTTGGTCAGCATGCCCTCTGTCCAGATCTGTGAGGGTGTTCGGTTGTTTTCTGTCCTTAGACTGTGCTGATTCCAGGCCTCTCTAAACATGTTCAACCTACGTTGAATTTCTGGTAGATAGGTCAGGTGTAGTGATAACTTGTGGATGTCATTTTCTGGATCTAGTATGGCAGCATCCTCTAGGCTGTAGAATTCATTGTAGAAGTAGTGTAGAACTTGCAGGAACACGTCTCTCCAGAGGCGCTCTATCCTCTGGTTGTGAACAGATTCCCCTGTTATGTGACTACTGCGCTCTACACCCTGGACAATATTCATGAACAATGCTACTTGTGTGTTCTCCCCACCATGATCAGAGCGAACTCTGGATGGGAGTCCATACAGGCATGTTGCCTTCAAGAACTGTGTAAGTACAGTGACAGCTTTGTTGTTTGTATTACAGTTTAGGTATGTTACTAGGCGTGAGTATCCATCTATGGCTCCATGAACAACTAAGCCCCACCTGTAAAGGAAAAACTATTGGTCAACAAAATTAGTACTTCTCAGTTATATACAATACATCTTTAATGGTGCCATTTGTAGAATATGAGAAGAAACAAACTAGTTTCTCTTTCCAGCTGACCATCTTAAATGCTGAATTTCTGATAATCAGGGAATACATGTTCTACAGCTTTTGGAAGCTGGTTACTGAAGAAGAAAGTAGTTTGCTTGGTACAACAGTGCATATTTAATTGTCAAATACAACTGAATACCTGATGAGACGCATGTTTCCATCCATATGCCACAGACTGTTGGGATATGGCACATGGTATGTTCTTCTTGCCACGGTAGCACTCCATCTTCGCGCAGCAGCCGCTGGGTCAATATAAGTCAGCATCGCTCTCACTCTCTGTCGTGTTACAAAGAATCCTTCTGCTCGCAGCAATGCCCTCATCATCTGAAACCACAGGCAATTTACACCTTTGGTAAAACATTTTTTTACTAAATTGACGTGTTTTGATAGAAAATTGAATCTTCATTCCCCAAGGTGGCATTAAATATATCAGAAATAATAGTCAAACATAATTAATTATGAATGAGCTAAAAGGAAAATGTCTCTGCAGTTGTATTTACATTAGTAATCATGAATCAGTCATTTACAACAGTGATAGATATTTGCAACATTGGTAAGGTATTGGATATCTATTTTAATCAATTTAATGTCACCTTAGTGAAACTATCTAAAACATTAATAACCCTAGGTGTTCTTAAACATTTGAGCGGTAGTGCATGAACACTATTATACGTCTATTTATGCTAACAAAAAGGCCAACAAACTTTCAGAATGAAAACGTGTAGGCTAGCCTACATCACACGGGCCAGGATGCTAGAAAATGTTACAAAAATACTGATTAGTTATAATACACTTATAACAATGTCACCTCATTTCCAGATCTTGGAAACTGTCTGTGAAGTCTTCTTATATGATCTTCAAGTTCCTCATTGGTTAGGGTTCTTGACCTGGAACTCCTAATTGGTAATCCAAGCGCTCTGGTTTTCTGATATAAAAAAGATGCTGAACATTTCAGCAGCTGTCCCATCCGCTTGACTGTGTAGCCTTGACCCACGAGGAACTGTATTTGCTGCCTTGTTATGGCAATTTTAGGTCTCCCTCGCTGGCCTGAGAACATAAGTTAGAGATACAAGTTGGGCAGAGATGGTCAGGAAACGTTAGCAACTAATGTAGCTAATAAAGACAATACTGTAAAGTCAAGGTAGATAACATCGGCCCTCGACAGCTAGCAAGCTATCTTAAGTAATAACCTACAGGGATCTCTAATACAAGGTATATTTGGCTAACCACCATATTACCATTGTACGAGTAATGTTATTCTAAAAGTAAAATCCAAACGTTACCTGAGGGCATACGAGGGGCTGAAAAGGCGTCTTCGCTGTGCTCTCCTGACATCGCATGTGTGGTGGTGATGAGAGCTCGGAGTTCTTCAAGGCTAGCAACAAGTTCTTGCATTGTCTCCACCGATAAAATACCGTCCAGTCTTCTTAAATTCACAAGTGATGACTCAATCGGCATCAATCGTGCGTGGCTTATGTTAGCTTGTTGGAAAGCTCTTTCTAATGCTCTGCATTTTCGTCCTATTTCTTCAATTACACATAGGTGTGCCATTTCTCAAATCGGTTCGTTGATATTTTCTCTGTGGTGCTGTCTTCTGTGAGGTGTGGTCTTCAGCAGCTAATTTGCATGTTAACTAGATATCTTCAGAAGCTAATTTGCATGTTAACTAGATATCTTCTAAAGCTAATTTGCATGTTAACTAGATATCTTTAGAAGCTCATTTGCATGTTAACTAGATATCTTCTAAAGCTAATTTGCATGTTAACTAGATATCTTGTTGGCAATAGTTACTAGTACTTATTGGTTTCGGGATATGTCGGAATAGTTACTAGTAACTAAAAAATAGGTACTAGTATCTAATGAAAACTTACTAGTAAAACGGGAATAGATACTAGTAACTATTGGATTAGTTACTAGTAACTAAAGAATAGTTACTAGTATCTAATGAAAGTTACTAGTAAAACGGGAATAGATACTAGTAACTATTGGATTAGTTACTAGTAACTAAAGAATAGTTACTAGTATCTAATGAAAGTTACTAGTAAAATGGGAATATATACTAGTAACTATTGGATTAGTTACTAGTAACTAAAGAATAAGTACTAGTAACTTTAAAATAGTGACTAGTACGTTTGTAGAAATAAATGTTAAAACGGCTTGCCATATCTGCATGCAATTCTTTGTTCTTCTCCGTTGGGTTGTAGCTCGCCATCAAATGTGGAATCCAATCCAGGATCAACTCGAACTCAAACTCCTCAAAAAAACCTGACCTATGTGGGCAAGGTCAGAACTTATGTTCAAACTCTTATTTACAATGAATAATTATAAACAAAACAAGAATCTATTCTAAATCTGATATATACACTTAGTACCAACTGGCCACATCGATACCAAATATATATGACCTCGTGCTCTGCCTCGTGCGACAGGAGCTATGTAGCATAGCTATGGCGACCTAGCCACCTGCGCTACCACTTAACAAAACAGTTCCCAAATTCAAATGAAACATCTCACAAATATAATACATGTCTTAACATATCACAAATATAGTACATATCTTAGCAAAACATTGTTCGAGTGACATACATAGCATAGCCAAGTTATCACTTACAATACTAGCAACGGCATTTCTTACCAATGCGGTACAAATTCTCAACTGCAGAATCTCCACAATGTGTGCAATCTTCAACTCGGTATACAGCAACTCAATGTGAAACGTATCCGCTAACTTATTTAAATCTTCGCTCCAGTGGAAAATCAACTCAATGTAAACTTATTATTTAACTTGTTTGAATGTTTGTTTCAATTAATTGATCTGTTCGTCAGCGTGGCTGCTCTCATCCTCATCTTGGTATGAAAAAGAAAGAAGAACGAGTACACGCGAGTTTTATTAGGCACCTGTCTCTGATTGGTTACTGAATTGGGGGTTTCTGATTAGTTGTGCCAACTTAAGTATTTTTATTTATTTTCTTTTTAAAACAAAATCAAACCATCACTCCACTTCAGGCTAACATCAAAACAACAGTGTAAAACAATCCATGAATATCATATTTTAACCTGGGTTACATATACTATTGTAAGACATGCTATTGTAAGACAGATTTGTAAGTATTGAGTTCTGCTGAATGACAGTGTAGGTCAAGTAAATAACTATAATAATAATAATATTGTAGTTAACAGCCAAAATATGTTATGAGAAAAGTATAGTTAATAGCTGTAATAGTGTAGTTAAAAGTGTGTTTTCTTGTGCCAGGCCTTGATGCTGAGGCCATGGCCAAGGTCGGTAACCTAGCCAGCTCCTCCTCTGAAGACATAAACCAGGAAGTGACAACAGGAAGTCTCGACCCTGAGTCAGGTCTCACCAACCAGGAAGTAGGCCAGCCTGAGATGGATGACAATGAAAATGCTGACTACCCTGATGATTTCCACGAAGAGGAAGAAGGGTCAGATTGCCAGACAATTGCCAAGGGTGCATTGATCGAGGAAGAAGAGAAGAATGAAGATGATGGAGCTCCAGGCCTCCCTGAGGAGGTCCAGGATCATCCCTCCCTACCTGCGAGACACTCTGAGACACCCTCCCTACAGCCTGGGGAAGTTCTGATCCAGGAGAAGGTCCTGATACCTCCCCGGCCCAGCGCCCTGCACCACCAGACCCTGCATGACCTGCTGCACAGGTTGGTGGGACGCCTGGCCCTCCGGGGGCCCCTTCGTTCCTGCTTCACCCCCACCAACTCGGAGATAGAGGCTGTCCTCCTCCAAGACGTGAGCTGGTTTCTCTGGAACCAGGCCGGGATTGGCCTCGTCCTGGAGCATGAACCCCAGAACCCGTTCTTCTGTGGCACCGATGCCCTGGACGCCATGTTTGAGGCGACCTACGCTGAGCTGATGCTCTGTTCCGATAGAAACAGGGCCCAGGTCCACTCCGCCCTCCAGGGAGGGGCAGGCATCGTCTGCATGGCCGAGAACGTCGCCAAGGTGATCTGCCGTCACGCCCAGGTTTGGCGGCTTTCTGCCGTGTCGGGTGAGAGTCATGATTTGGAAACAGGTTGTGAGGAGAAGGAGAGCACAGAGGACTCTGCTGGTTTGGAAAAGGCCGGTAGAAATTCCACCACCTTCATCACAAACACAAGCTTGGATGAAGGACTTGAGATGGACTCTGCTGGCTTGGAAAAGGCCAGCAGACTCGCCTCCTGCCTCTCGTCTTCCTCCACTTCCCGGTCCTGCTACTCGTCCTCTTCCTCCACCTCTGTTTTCTCCTCTTCTTCGTCCTCCAAATCCTCCACCAGCTCCTTCACCTCCAGGGGCTCCATGGCTCGGGCCCCTAGCCCAGAGGGACATCATTTGGGGCCATTCGGAAAGACCGACACCCCCATCCTCCAGAGATGGTTCACACTGGTAAGCTGAAAACAACACCACACACTGGCACTAGGTAGAACTGACCTGTGCTGAGTCAGCGATAAGAAGGGACGACATGTGACAATCTCAATGAATCTGTGTGTCTTTGCTCTCACTTCCAAACCCAGAAGAAAGAGAAGACTTTCCTTAAGGATGGACAGAATGTGGCTGCCAAGGCAAAAAAGACAAGCAGAATATTCAAGACAAACAAAGTGTCTCCCCTTAGCGCTGAATGTAAGATCCTGACTGCACATTTGCTCATTTAGGCTTTCCAACTTTAGTTGGCTCTCCCACCATTTCACACACACATACTTGCACACACACACACACACACACACACACTATTTTTAAGTGAGAGGTCACAGTGCTGAAGTTCCGTGTGATGTCATACCCTGTTGTGTGATGGTGTTTCCAGACCTTGGCGAGTCCTCCATTGCCAGAGGACAGGAGAAGAAGAAGTCCATCAAAGCCTTCTTCAGGGGGATCTCTGCAGTTCTCTCCAAGGCTTTCTGCTTCGGCTGCGTGAAGGATATTCACCACTAGAGGGCGCCACCTGCTTACGCAACCAATTTTTTTGTATATTCCAATAAAAAATACTGGAATTTATATCTCCTTTGTAATTGTTAAGCTGTTTGTGTACAAGGTTGTGACATCACCATGTCAGGACTGCAGCCACACAGAGAGGCTGATTAGCATTTGTTAGAGTAATTGTACACAACCACTTTACATCAGTGTAAAAGTTAAAGGCCGATATATGCTTCTGCGTTTTTCGAAAAACGGACACATGGGAACGCCCTCATCTCCGTGGAACGCCCTCTACGAGCTCTCCGTCAGCCCTCGGAGAGCCCCGGAGAGCTCGACGTGCACCTCCTGAATTTTCAAACTTTTTTTTTTTTTTTTTGCAAAAACAGAACAACACACAAAAACTCTAGCAGGGGAAAGAGAATATACATACAATACAAATGTTTTCAAAGTGCAAGACAGAACTACCTAAGCAGTAAAACAAACAAAAACAAATCAAAAGGGGAATTACTCGAAATACACAAGGCAAAAAGGCTATGGAAAATAAAATTAACATTTAGGAGCGGCACACAAGGGGAAGTGAATCAAAACAGTAGTTTCTGAGATATGTCACTGCACATTTTTCTTGCAATTACACTAGATCTGATCTTTTTCAGTGATGAGAAAAACAATTTAAAATCATTCATAAACCAGACAAAGGAAGGCTTAGAACTTCTCCACTTACTGCAATGAATATGATATTTACCCATAAGAATAATCTTATTGACCAAATCTAATACAGATGAATCTACATCATCCATATAAAAGAGGATGTGTGGCAAGGTGAGAACAGGGACACAAACTATTTTAAGTGACAGCCAATCATGTATCTCAGACCAGAAGACGTTGGACACGGGGCAAAAAAAGAACATGTGCTCAAGAGTCTCATCAGCCACCTTACAAAAAACACAAGGGTCTACTGAATCTGTGTCTAAGAAAGTCAGCGACCGGATATATTTTATAAATTATCTTAAGGTGAGTCTCTTTGACTTTCGGGGAAATGGGCCATTTAATGAATTTAAAATGTGATTTTTCTATGGGCAATGCACCCGTATTCGGAACCTGTACACACAATCCTCTTCTATAATCAAAAAATAATTTAGATTTGAAAGCATCATTGATATATTTGTTATTACATTTACTGTCAAATAAAATACAATCATTTATAACTAAATTCGGTAAAGTTGGTATGGGTCTTGTTCTTGCATAAAACATTGTGCCTCGAACTAGCTGTAATAATGGTACAGGTATTGCGTTACAAATCTTGATAAATTCTCTAGAAGTACAATTTAAATTATATTTATCTAAGAAGGTCTTATACTCCAAAAATGAAAAAATGTTCATACCAATCAAATTTAAATAACGATTTCCTGTTGATCACAATGACCCTATTGTTCCATAAGGTGGATCCATGTGGAGAAAAGTTATGGGTTAATATCAGTTTCCAATACTGTAGAATTTGTTTGTGGAAGTTTGATAACTTAATAGGAATTCTGGTCAACTCAAAATCACAAAAAAAAAATTCAAGCCCTCCTACTTTTTAAAATATATTTCTAGGTATGTGAAACCACATAGAATCTGGTTGTGAAAGATACGTTTTCAACCAATTAATTTTAAAGGTCCCAAACATTGATTCGAAATCCAAAGCTTTGATACCACCCATATCATACTCTTTAACAAGCTGTGATTTCTTAACATAATGAGTTTTATTTCTCCACAAAAATTGGAAAATGACTGAGTTGGCTTTCTTAACATTACCAGGAGACACATACAAGGAGTGACTGAATTTTCTAACTATCCGTTGTAATTTCGGAGAGCGACGGAGAGCTACGGAGACCCCCTTGGCTGTGATTGGTCAATATTAAGAACCGCTTGCGTCAGGGGCGGGGGCGGGGTTGCCGGGATAAACAGGAAGAACAGAATCCTTTGACCGCCATTGCTGTAAGTTTTTACAATTCATATTTCAGCTAAACAGTACATGTAAATCAGCATCTGAATTAAAATGTGAGAGAAATGGGCAGTGTAGTTGCTGAAAATGTGAGTATTGTATTGATGAAACGGCTAATTTGTAAATTTGCTCCGACTTCTCGATAACCTAGGTAAATAAACACTCCACGACAACTTACAAAAAACTGTTGCGCCACCTACTCTTCTGGCGGTGAATTGTTTTCAGCACCCACAGCCTACGGAGAACCATAAACGAAGTCTATCCGTCCATATCCGTGCGTATCCGTGCGCCCGCCCATCCGTAAACGGAGACGCAGAAGCATATTTCGGCCTTAATACGGACCAATCACAGCCAAGGGGTATCCGTAAAATGACGGACGGACGGACGGATAGTGAGGAAAATCAGGAGGTGCACATAGAGCTCTCCGAGGGGCTCGGAGAGGGCACGGAGAGGGTGTTCCTTGACGGAGAGGGCGTTCCCTGTCTCGTCTCCGTCAAAACGCAGAAGTATAAATTGGCCTTAATTCGGCCTTAATTCGGCCTTTAAGATGCGCTACGTCTGACTTTCCGATCAGACGCCAGCGGAACGGGTTTCGTGTTGATATGTTTGAGTTCACTTGGTCCGCCAAAGTCAAAGCTATTTTTATGTCTATTGTAATCAATGAATTGTCAAATAAATAAGTAGGTATAGCCTAAGTGTGACTGTGTATAGAATCAGAATCAAAATGTGTTTTTATTGCCATGTAAGTTTACACAAACACAGAATTGACTGTGGCAGGAAGGTGCATACAATAAACATATACGGATCTTATTAAAAAAAGTTGAATGTATAAATACAATTTAAAACGTATAATACTAAACAGCTAAAAAATATACTAAAGAGCTAAACAATGTGAGATATAAAATATATATAAAATATATACAATGATACAAAAAGATATGAAATCGGGCAGCATAGTGCAAAATGGTGGTGGATAGACTTTTATATAACTTTTATACATAAATGGGCATAGTCGGAAATGTTGTTAATAAATTGGTGTCCTACTGAACTCCCGAGCTCCGATCGTAGCATATGCCATGTTGAGAAAAGGCACAGTTCAAGAACAACATATTTTCCTGTCATGGAACCCGTGTTGTTGATACACCCAGCAATCGTCTGCTAAAACATTATTGGGATGGTTAGTGGACACGTTGTGTCCCGAACATATAGCTAAACCGAAATGTTGTCCTATTAATGGTGTCGCGCTTTGAGAAGGTGAGAGAAGAAGCGCTTCACTGAAGTTTTAAACCCCGCACAAGCTTCCAATCAGGGCCGGAGTTGGGCCACTTTTCAGCCCGGGAGTTTCAGGCCCAAGACCGGCCCACTTTTTTTGTATACCAAACAGGGCCGGATGCAGCCTGCTTTGACTGGGGGTGCAGTGAACTTTTCTGGGGGTATCATGATTACAGAAAGGGATCGTATTTTTTATATTGATACCATTTTTGAGACTGCTTAACGATCCAAGTGTTAATCAGGCACGGAACCAGACGTTGTAAACATTCGGGGCTTAGCCCATTCGGGGCTTAGCCCTAGGACGTATTGATTTGATGTGATGCAAGGGACTTCCACACTTAATGCGAGCGCGCACATCGCTCGAGCGAAAAATGTTGGCCATTATTTGAGCGCAAAATAGTTTTTTGAGCTTAATGTAAAATAAACAGCCGTTTTTCAATTGGTAAAACCTTGTCTAGTGTATGGAGGACCAAACCTGCCATATTTACAAATGAATGAATGAATGAATAAATAAATGTCGGGCTAGTAATCCGAAGGTTGCCAGTTCGATTCCCGGTCATGCCAACTGACGTTGTGTCCTTGGGCAAGGCACTTCACCCTACTTGCTTCGGGGGAATGTCCCTGTACTTACTGTAAGTCGCTCTGGATAAGAGCGTCTGCTAAATGACTAAATGTAAATGTAAATGTAAATGTCCACATCCATGCATTTAGACAGAAATAGACGAATATATGTATTAATTAATGCACAATTGTCAATCAATAGTTACATATATTTTACATTTATGTATGTATTTATTTTTGTATTCATTTATTTATTTATTTATTCATTCATTCATTTATTTATTCATTCATTTATTCATTCATTTATTCATTCATTCATTCATTCATTCATTTATTCATTCATTCATTCATACATTCATTCATTCATTCATTCATTCATTCATTGTTCCCAATATGATAATGAGAGGAGGCCAGTAGGCGTGGAAACTGACGTTCAGACATTGCAATCAATCCAGAGCCATAGATTCAATCTAGCTAACGCCTGGGACACACTGGCTGCGAAGCGCCCTGAAGCGCCACAATCTGCTACGAATGGCGCGATGCTGTTCACACTAGACGCGCATTTCTCCACGCAGGTCACCAAGCCTTTCACCTTCTCTGAGCTTTCCTTTTATACATGTAAAGCTGACATTGTACATAATAGGATACAGGCTAATTAGGCTGTGAGCTAGATTGAATCTATGGTTCTGGATTGAGTGCAATGTCGGCCGTTCGGGAACTCTCCCTATTCTCCCGATGGCCAGTCCGACACTGGCTAAGATTATAAAACAAGGTAAAACATCAATATAAAATACAATAGACAATTAAAACTCATAAGATCTGCTAAAAATCAATGTTTTTATTGCCATTAAGTTTACACAAACACGGAATTTACTGTGGCAGGAAGGTGCACATATACGGATCAAAAATTTTAAAAGTTGAATGTATGAATAAAATAAAAAAGTATAATACTAAAGAGCTTAAGACCGAGGAGAGAGGACCTCTGAACTTCCGCTTGAACACTGCGTAACACACCGCCAGTTGATTGTTTGTGGTGACTTTGTGAGATGTATGAGATGGAACTCTCAGCTCCCCCCTCTCAGCTCGCAAACTCTCTCTCTCTCTCTCTCTCTCTCTCTCTCTCTCTCTCTCTCTCTCTCTCTCTCTCTCTCTCTCTCTCTCTATCTCTCTCTCTCTATCTCTCTCTCTCTCTCTCAGCTCGACCCCCTCTCAGCTCGTGAACTCTCTCTCTCAGCTCTCCCCTCTCAGCTCGCAAACTCTCTCAGCTCCCTCTTCTCAGCTCGCGAACTGCCATTCCCATCTCCCACATGTTGTCTGAACAATCTCGGAGCGCTTAAGCACCTCCCATTTATTTGTACGAAATGACATCTGACACATTCAGTCTCCAACCACCGAGGAGAGAGGACTTCTGAACTTTCGCTTAGGAACACTGCGTAACACACAGCCTATACAGCCTATTGAAATGAACAATTGAAAGTCTTCTAAAAAGGAAATTGTGCTTCCGTGGACATCTCTCCTGTACCAATAACTCGTACATATTATTCAGTTGATTGTTTGAGGTGACTTTATGCGATGTAGCCTATATGAGATCGAAATGACATGTGAGCCGAGCCTTTCCATTTTCTTCCTGGTGCGCACCTCCATGTTGAGTTAAACCGATCATTTCGGAAACTATAAGCCTGTCACGGTTAGCATGGGTTATCCATGTTGTTAATAAATTGGTGTCACTGAGCTCCCGAGCTCCGATCGTAGCATATGCCATTCGAGAAAAGGCACCAATAAGGAGTTTAAAGCCCCCCACAATAGCCTCCAGTTCAAACGTCGAACGACATATGCATTGTTCATTAAGTTAATATTACAGTAGTAGCGTGCTGTGACAGGAGCGATGTTATGAAAACTCCGCAGGACTAAAAGAGAAGTGTCTGTGTAACAGACTTAGCCCCGCTCCGTCACAACAAGGTGTTGTTCGCCACTCGCTGGGCTCGAACGCACGACCTTTGCACCACACCAAAGAAAAGCAAGCTCTTCGTTGTCGCGGATGGCCTTTTATAATTACTTTTTGGAGAAAATGTAAACTTTGATGCGGTCCTCTCACATCCATTTTCTATTCAACTCGTTCCACAGGCTGCGGCCGTACAGTAGCCTAGTAGGCTAGTATATGGCCGATACTTTAATTGTTCGTGAAAATCTTGATATTGATTTTGGGACAGTGACGTGTCTTGTTAGCTAGCAAATCTTTTTGTCAAACATATGACGAGGCGCGACCACGCCTACATCAGATTACACGCCTGATGTAGGCGTGGTCGCGACTCTTTTTAAAGCCTTGTGCGGCAACGAAGAGCTTGAGTTTTCATAACCTTCCTCCTGTCACAGCCCGCTACTAATATGAACTTAATGGACAATACTATCTGGACGATCTATTCTGTGATTCTGAATGGTAAAATATTATGCTTTACAAATTGATTTATTATTGTTGATTATTCTAAAGTGTGACTGATAACCGGTATTTTTATCGACCCATAATTCTGCAATGAACTGTCAATTGAACTCAATTTCTATCTTCAGGTATGTTGGCTTGGACAGCCCAGCCTCAAGTGACTCAACTCAGTGTGCAAAAGGGAAAGACTGTCACTCTGGACACACATATAGCTGGACTCCAGACTGACGACGAAATACTGTGGATATACAATGAATGGATGTTACTGCAGGTCCATCGGGGGAAATTACGAAGAACTTCGTTAAATGAGCGGTTTAAAGACAGACTTCATCTGGACAGACAGACCGGATCTCTCACTGTGAGAGACATCTCAGTCCACGACGCTGGAGTTTATCAGTTACGAACCATCAGAGGAGACAAAGTTGCTTATCCCATAACTATTAATCTATACGTTTATGGTAAGTTTGGTTCAAACCTTTTACACCAATCTGAATTTTAGCGGCATTAAAGTAGCTTATCTGAGTTTTGGTACGGGCTCTTTTAACTCTATATTGCAGTTTAGTTGCATATTGCAACTAATTAAACAAAAACATGTAGCTACTTTGACACAGTTCCTATAGGTCACTTTTAGGCATACAAATTAATTTGTAAAGCGCATTGAATTATGAAAGAAATGCGCACATGTTGCCGGTGCATTGTTTATAGATGTTTATTCTTTAATATGACAACTGAAAGCTGAAATGTTGAGTTAGCTTAGCCTACTTGGTCGAGTTCCCAGTTTGATTCTGGTGTAGAGGGAAATATCATCTCCTAGAGTAGCAAATCGGCAATTCATAACTGTTTTCATATTTTCAGACACAGTGTCCGGTCCTGCCATCAGTTACTCCTCCCTCCGTCTGTCAGCTAACAACGTCTCTTGTACGCTGGAGTGCTCTGTGAAGAACGGGAGAGATGTGACCCTAAGCTGGTACAAAGGAGAGGAGAGGCTTTACCAGACCAGCAGTCCTGATCTCTCCTCCAACATCTCTCTCCATCTGGAGATGAAGGACCAGGATGGAGACACCTACAGCTGTGTGGCTGAAAACCCCATCAGTAACCAGACAGCCAAACTCCACAAGACAGAGCTGTGCCCAGGTCAGTGGCTGTTTCTCTCCATGTCAAGAGAAGCAGATGACAAACAACTAAACACGGAGACTCTGAATCCTCATTTTTTATAGGAACATCTCTGATGCACTTCATTACACACATTATAAACACTATAGTACACTGGCACGTCTGCCCATCTGTTTACTGTGGGGTAACACCTGGTGAGAACTTAAAGAAAGCATACCACTCACTTTTGACAACAGAACCAGGAAATATTAAAACTCCCTGGTTGTGTGTATGTGTTTCTTCAGGTCTTCCTATACCCAACAACTTTAGCAATCACCGTTGGGATTTCCTGGTTCCTGGACTCCTGTGGCTGTGGTTATGGCTATGGCTGTGATTGTGGCATTATACAGGAAGTTTAAGGTAGAACATGGCAGAACATTCAACCAATGTTGAAAATTATAAGACAGTCATTCTAGTATATACTTGTATTGATGGCACTGTTGATTGCTGAAGGTCTGCATGTGTTCTAGTAAGCAAGAGTTCACAGTGTTGTGTCTCACACTCACAGAGAGCTTGTGATGCGAGGGAACCTCCACAGAACATGACAGTTCTGCCAACTGTCATCTGATGACCAGTGATGCTGTAGGCAAGGAGACACCCTGCCCTAACCTCTGAAATGCTGAAGAGTTGCTGAATCCTTTTTACACCTCACTGTGGTCAAGATGTGGTCTCAAGATTTATAAAAAAAAAATATAAGGCATCAAATGTAAGAAAACAAATTTATAAAATTGTGAACTGCTCTTTGATGATTATCTGCTGCTCTCATTACATGCACTGTGTATGTCATTTTGGTATACCAAATAAATAAAGTACTGTATTATTGATTAACAGTAAAATATTGTGAGAAATCGGCTGTAAAACAGCAAAAAAAATTCTGTGTATGATCAAAAATAAACATGCGCCCCTTTTGGTCATCATTTGGTTCCTTTAAATGATTTTTCTAATGAGAGACAAATACAACAAAACAACTCAACATTCTTCAGATATGATCATAGTATCATATATGACCAGAACAGATATTGTATATTAACATACAAATGCGTTATGATCCCTTTTTCATTTCTACCTTGCTCAACAAAAACCAAGCCAGAGGTTCCTGAGAATTCTAATCATCCTAATGAAAAATCACAAAACATTAAACTACACATGTTTATGTGTCCTCATATCATTCAGTGTATGTGGCTCCAAACCCTGAGAGAGCGCCTGAGATAGAGTCAAATACAGTTAACAGGTTGGAGAAGAATGTTTACTTTGAGTACAATAGATGGAGCTTTAATGGTGGGTTATAAAAAAAAAACCACAACAGATGAGAAGAAGTGAATTTGAACCTATTGATTTGAATTCATAGAATTCTGGAGATGATGACCTCTGGTGGTGAACGTTGGAAAGAACATAGGGACATGTAGGTGTAAGAAACACTGAAATTATGATGTATGTTGTTACACAAACTATAACACAAATCATGTCAATCCATTTTATTGACTTCAAGCAAAAACATGTCAATGTGCATTTCATGACTTTAAAATACCATATGGGAAGGTTTATAATGGCATTCATTAAGAAAAGATCTTCTCTTGGAAAGACTATCAATCAGTGCTTTTATTTTTTGGCCTATGAAATTCCTACTTTTTCATGTTTTTCTTCAGCAAAAGCTATTGTCACAGTGTTCTTAATGGCCTCCTTGGCCAGGTAGGCCTTGTACACAGCCACAGCCTCATCCACCTTGGCATGCAGAGCCTCTGGGGACTCCAGCAGGTGGAGAATCTCAACATTGTCCAACTCTAACAGCATGCCGGTGACCTTTCCAACCAGGCTGGGCTGCATGTCCTGGATCAGGTGGTACAGAAGCTCTCCCAGCATCTGCTTCTGGTCCTGGGGTGGAGTAGCAGCCAGCATGGAGGCTGTCAGAGTTTCCTGGGCCAGCACACTCAATGCTGACTGGAGGTGGACAGGGTTACAGCTAGGTAGGCTGTGTGGAAAACAGAGGTGGAAGTGGGGTTTGAAAGTGGTTGTACATACCTGCTTCGTAGCCACCTGGGGCTTGGCACTGATGTGCTGGTGGGTGCTGTAACGTCCAGGAACTCAACACACACCAACAGCGGTGGCCACATTCATCTGGGAGGCATGGAGGGCAGTCACTGCCTGATTGATCTTAGAGTGCAGACCCTGTGGAGACCCCAGCAGGTGGATCACCTCATCATTTTCCATCTCCAGGAACATACCGGTGAGCTTGTCAGCTAGGCGTGGTTGAACCTTGTGGATGAGGGTGATGAGACACTCTCCCAGCTTAGGCTTCTGGTAGTGCAGAGGAGTGCAGGCCAGTGTGGAGGCTGTCAGAGACTCCTTGCCCCACACATAAGCAGCAGGCTAATGGAGGACAGAGGGACACACAATTTAAAATACACCTTTACATACGATACACACAATCCTAGTGCTGCCACTATGTGAAACTGTAATACAACTGTAATACATGTCAAAAGTCATTTTACGAAAGCCAGTACTGTAATTACTTGCTTCATTCCAATCAGGGCTTGAACCTGGACTTGAGCACTGGTCTTGGTCTTGGCCTGAATCTACATCAGGGTTTGGGCCTTTGTCTGGTTGTGAGCCAGGGTCATGAGCTGGGCCAGAGCAGTCATGCTAAGTTGTCGGTTAGATACTCCAGGCACGTCACACACACCAGGAGAGCTTATCCATGTGTAAACAGCAGGCTGGAAAGAGACAGGGCACATATTATGTTAAATACACATAGTTAGATAGATACAGACACCCAAGGTTTTTGGTGCCGTGGGGTCCGACATGCCAATCAACCTGCTGTCTGCCAATCACGGGAATGCCCGGAATGCCGTGGTGGTTGGCGAAGGGGCATGGAGGGGCATGGAGGGGGGTTGGGCAGGGGGATGGAGCTTTTGAAGTTAAGACCAGGTTTAGCGTCTGTTCTTTCTGTTACGTCTGGGTTTCACAAGAGACGGTCACTATTGTTTTGTGGGCTACCTTTATTTTATTTAGCGTGCACGCCCCCATTGATCGAGATATCTACATGGAACAACCTGTACACGTCCTGACCTATGTTTCGTGGTGAGCAAGTTATCACAGCATTTTGCTGACCCTTCAGATGAACATTGGGTTACGGTGAAACATGTTTTGCGTTGTCTCAGGGGTACTGCAGACAAACAGCTCTGTTTCAGAAAGAGCAGAGAGAGTCTAGGCCTACAGGCGTATAGTGATGCAGACTGGGCTGCGGACGCTAGTGACAGACGCAGTACCACGGGGTATTGTTTGAGTATGGGTAAAGACAGCTCCTTAGTCTCTTGGAAAGCCAAGAAGCAACCCACAGTAGCATTATCCACATGCGAAGCCGAGTACATGGCTCTAGCTCTAACAATACAGGAGTGTATTTATTTGGAGCAACTACTGGGAAGTATAGATACCTATGTGTATAAGAAAACTGTTGTTTATGAGGATAACCAGGGGACAATTGCGCTTGTTAGGAACCCTGTGTGTAGACAAAGATGTAAGCATGTGGACATGAAATATCACTTCATTAGGTCTACCATAAGGGAAGACAAGATGTCACTTGTTTACTGTCCCACAGACGACATGGCCGCGGATGTTATGAAGGATTTCATCGGAGGAGACCGGGGACAAGCGTTCTGTGTTGGAGGCCATGATGTCCCACCCGTGAGTGCTCCTCAAAGACGCTCCCTTTAGACTAGTGTCCTGTTCAGCATAATGTTACCATGTAAGTCAGTTGTCATTGTACTGTGAAGTGATGTCAAACATCAGTTCTTGTTCTTGTTACAGTCATTGGAAAATCATCAAAAGGGTCCTGTTGAGAAAGGTAAATAAAATGTTTACGTGAATTCCTTTTACTCAGTCTGACAATCACCACATGTATCTGTATTGCCACATTACATTTTCCTCCCTCCCTGATGGCATCCCTCACCGTGGCAGAGATCCTATTGAAGGTGCAGGCAGCTTGTCCATTGCATCGTGCTCTACAAGTCTGTCATGGGAGAGGTGCTGGAGAAGTTTGCACTCCACCGCCCCTGCTGCTTGCTGTCGGACTGCCATGTGACCAGCATCTCCGAGGACCTGATATGCAACGCCTGGCAGGACGCCAAGGAGAAGATTCAGGTCCTCGCCAACAGCCACACCGACACCATCAACGAGCTGGTGTCCCCACGGCCCCAGTTGTCTGCCGACACGAGGGAGAGGATGGAGATGGCCTCTTTCCTCATTGACAGCGTGGCGGAGGCGGAAGAGATGGAGAAGGAGATGGCTCCGCCCAGCTGTGTGACGTCACCGACCCTCTGCTCCATGAAGGAGAGCCTCTCTGGAATCCTGGCCAGCCACGCCCTGTTCCAGAGCCCGGGCGTGGTCCCCACGGAGGAGAAGCTGGAGCTGGTGAGGATGGTGGGGGGCTTCCTCCAGGAGATGGAGCCCACAGAAGGGGACCAGCCCCAGCCCCAAGAGGCCTACGAGGCCTCCCTGCTCCAGAGCGTGGCCACAGCCTGCAACGTAATCCACAACGTCCTCAAGAACTTCCACGCAGCCCAGCAGCTGATTGGGCAAGTGGAGGTGGCAGACTTCCTGCAGCCTGAAAGTAAGACCTTCATCATGGTGGTGAAGTGTGTTAGCCAGAGCCTGCTAGGAGACGTTGCCGTGGAGCTGGATGCCCTGAGGAGGAGGAGGAGCCCGGGGGCCAGCATCAGCAGCAGCAGCAGCTGGAGGAGCAGCGGGAATCAGGAATGCCTCCATCTTGACACCCAGCAGGAGCGATCAGTGGAGTGCAGCTCTGCTAGCAAGGAGGAGCAGGAAAATCCTCAGCGGAAGGAGGAGACCACCCCTCCCTCCTCCAGGAGCCCCAGCGCCCGGAGCGAGGCTAGCAGTGCTGCCAGCTGCCAGGACCTCAGCCTCACCGCTGAAAACATGCTGGACGCCATCGTGCAGATGGCCCACTCGGCCTCCAGATCCTCCCCTGACGATGACGACGACAAGCGCGACGGAGGCTCCTCAGTCAAATCATTTGACCAGGCGAAGTACGACCTGGGACGCCTGCTGGCATCCCACACCATGTGCACCAGGATGTTCCAGGGGAGGATCCACCACTTCTCCAAGGAGTTGATTGGCCGCATTTATCAGCTTCTCCTGGACACCCGGATGGGACGACTCCCCTCGACACCCCATTGCCGCTCCAAGCCCAACTTCCAGAACCTGGAGGACAAGGAGCACCTGGACCAGGAGCTCTTCACCCCTCTGCTGTACAACTTCTTCCAGACAGCTTTCAAGAGCCTGATGGGGAACCTGCTGGGCGAAGAAGACCTCACGCACGACCTCCTGGCTGACTCCTTCAGCGATGCGTCCTCGGACAGCAGTGACAGCAGCAGTGACAGCAGCAGTGACAGCAGTGACTGTCCCTCCCTGGACTGGTCCCGTGGGATGACGCCGGGCCCCAGGCATGGGGTTGTGGGTAGTAGGAGATCGCAGAGCAGGTTAAAGCCCTCCTGCAGCCAGGACCAGAGGTGGGCGCTGGAGGCCATTTGTGAGGTGTTGACTACCCAGGCGGGAAGTGACCTCTACAAGACCTGCAACGACCCACAAGAAAACATGGTCGTTGTTAGCAAAGGTAGATAATTGTTTTTACCTTTTAGATTAAAAAAACTGGTAACTATACTATTTTAAGACATGCTATTGTAAGACAGATTTGTAAGTATTGAATTCTGCTGAATGACAGTGTAGGTCAAGTAAATAACTATAATAATAATATTGTAGTTAACAGCCAAAATATGTAATGAGAAAAGTATAGCTAATAGCTGTAATAGTGTAGTTAAAAGTGTGTTTTCTTGTGCCAGGCCTTGATGCTGAGGCCATGGCCAAGGTAGGTAACCTAGCCAGCTCCTCCTCTGAATACATAAACCAGGAAGTGACAACAGGAAGTCTCGACCCTGAGTCAGGTCTCACCAACCAGGAAGTAGGCCAGCCTGAGATGGATGACAATGAAAATGCTGACTACCCTGATGATTTCCACGAAGAGGAAGAAGGGTCAGATTGCCAGACAATTGCCAAGGGTGCATTGATCGAGGAAGAAGAAAAGAATGAAGATGATGGAGCTCCAGGCCTCCCTGAGGAGGTCCAGGATCATCCCTCCCTACCTGCGAGACACTCTGAGACACCCTCCCTACAGCCTGGGGAAGTTCTGATCCAGGAGAAGGTCCTGATACCTCCCCGGCCCAGCGCCCTGCACCACCAGACCCTGCATGACCTGCTGCACAGGTTGGTGGGACGCCTGGCCCTCCAGGGGCCCCTTCGTTCCTGCTTCACCCCCACCAACTCGGAGATAGAGGCTGACCTCCTCCAAGACGTGAGCTGGTTTCTCTGGAACCAGGCCGGGATTGGCCTCGTCCTGGAGCATGAACCCCAGAACCCGTTCTTCTGTGGCACCGATGCCCTGGACGCCATGTTTGAGGCGACCTACGCTGAGCTGATGCTCTGTTCCGATAGAAACAGGGCCCAGGTCCACTCCGCCCTCCAGGGAGGGGCAGGCATCGTCTGCATGGCCGAGAACGTCGCCAAGGTAATCTGCCGTCATGCCGAGGTTTGGCGGCCTTCTGCCGTGTCGGGTGAGAGTCATGATTTGGGAACAGGTTGTGAGGAGAAGGAGAGCGCAGAGGACTCTGCTGGCTTGGAAAAGGCCAGTAGAAATTCAACCACCTTCATCACAAACACGAGCTTGGATGAAGGACTTGAGATGGACTCTGCTGGCTTAGAAAAGGCTGGTGGAAGTTCCAGCCCCTTCATAAGCAACACAAGCTTGGATGGAAGACTTGAGATGGAGTCTGCTGGCTTGGAAAAGGCTAGCAGACTCGCCTCCTGCCTCTCGTCCTCCTCCACTTCCCAGTCCTGCTACTCGTCCTCTTCCTCCACCTCTGTTTTCTCCTCTTCTTCGTCCTCCAAATCCTCAACCAGCTCCTTCACCTCCAAGGGCTCCATGGCTCGGGCCCTTAACCCAGAGGGACATCATTTGGGGCCATTCGGAAAGACCGACACCCCCATCCTCCAGAGATGGTTCACACTGGTAAGCTGAAAACAACACCACACACTGGCACTAGGTAGAACTGACCTGTGCTGAGTCAGCGATAAGAAGGGACGACATGTGACAATCTCAATGAATCTGTGTGTCTTTGCTCTCACTTCCAAACCCAGAAGAAAGAGAAGACTTTCCTTAAGGATGGACAGAATGTGGCTGCCAAGGCAAAAAAGACAAGCAGAATATTCAAGACAAACAAAGTGTCTCCCCTTAGCGCTGAACGTAAGATCCTGACTGCACATTTGCTCATTTAGGCTTTCCCACTTTAGTTGGCTCTCCCACCATTTCACACACACATACTTGCACACACACACACACACACACACACACACACACACACACTCACAAACACACACTGCATACAGATACACACACACACACTATTTTTAAGTGAGAGGTCACAGTGCTGAAGTTCCGTGTGATATCATACCCTGTTGTGTGATGGTGTTTCCAGACCTTGGCGAGTCCTCCATTGCCAGAGGACAGGAGAAGAAGAAGTCCATCAAAGCCTTCTTCAGGGGGATCTCTGCAGTTCTCTCCAAGGCTTTCTGCTTCGGCTGCGTGAAGGATATTCACCAGTAGAGGGCGCCACCTGCTTACTCAACTGGCTGGCAGAGAAAGAGAACCTGTCACTACGGCAACAACTGTAGCTACTTCCCTCTTCTTCAGAACTGTGTAACCAATTTCTTTGTATATTCCAATAAAAAATACTGGAATTTCGTTTATATCTCCTTTGTAATCGTTAAGCTGTTTGTGTACAAGGTTGTGACATCACCATGTCAGGACTGCAGCCACACAGAGAGGCTGATTAGCATTTGTTAGAGTAATTGTACACAACCACTTTACATCAGTGTAAAGGTTACCTTAATCAATAGCAGACACATGACCAAACTATTTATTTTGAGAATGCTACTTGAGTTATTTCAGAATAGTTGTTTTTGTTCCCCAATTTAAAAAGAGCCTTTTTTTGTAATTATTAGATTGAAACACACCACTGTTCTTTATTCCAAGTGGTCTTGCTTGCATCTGCTCACACATGTTTAGCTAACACACACACAGACACACACAGTCACAAACTGTGCTGGTTCCCTGGTGACAGATATTGATTTATGGTGATTTATGGTGTGTGCGAGCTGTTTGATAACTTTTATTTTTGGACCAGTTGCACCAATTGATCAATTTATTTCTGGTGAATTGTGCTGATATTGAAGGAATTCAAAATGGAGATGATAAATTGATCATAAGTCAGTTGGCTGATGATTCATGCATTTTTGTAAGAATCTATATCAAGTGGGTTCAATACTCTTTTCTAAAGCGTCAGTGCAAGTGGTGAATACAAAAAAAGTTAAATAATGTTTTACATAACTCAAATGTTGCCTCTTTTGATTGAGTCTTAGTTAGGAATGTTGTTAAATACCGGTGTTCATATTTGTCAGTGTAGAAAGACTCTCTTGAAGCTTTTGCCCTAAATTAGAATCTGCTAAAAAGACTGTAAAATATTTCACTGTAACTTTACAGTAAATTACTGGCTACTAGTTGCATTACTTTCACAGTAATTTTACAGTAATTTATTACAAATATTTCACAGTAATGTACTGCACATGTTTCACAATAATGAACTGTAAACATTTCACAGTAAAATGCAATGCAACTACAGCGGTATATTGTAACTTCACAGTTGTCATGCCATTGGATTACTGTGATATAGCCGTATGTAGCTGTGGAATTACATCGTCTTGCTGTATATAAATTACAGTAATTGTCTGTATTTTTACTGTAAAAGTAATGCAACTAGTAGCCAGTAATTTACTGTAACTGTGAATTTAACACACAAACATGCTTTGGATTTGCTAAATTAAAAGTCAAAGCAAGAACAAAGACAACAAAGACAATGCTCATTTTAACTTTTTAATAATGATAAGTATTAAATTCACTATTAAATTCAAAAATATACTATAGGGCTGTCCCTAACATCAATGTCAGATATTTCATACCAGCTATCGATCAGCAATAACTTAACTGAGGAGGGCAGGGGAATGGGCAGAGATCTGGAAGTGGGCTGAAATGAAAGAAAAAATAATGAAAATTAATTAAACATATTTGCATCAAATTATTGTCAGCTACATTATTCACAAACTATCCCTTTTTTGATGCACTGCATAATGTCAATAAAAATACTGAGAACAAAACAACAAAATGTTCGCTCAACTCCTATAACTTTCAGACTTCCCATGTATTGTTTTATATTTTTTACCATCAACCTGGAATTGGCTTCCATTGTAAGGCAAAGACCTTAAAATACAGTTCATGAATACATAAATATACTTTAAGGATCACTGCTAAATTGTTGAGGTAAAGGTTATAGCAACTTTGTAGTGATTCATGACTATAAGCTTAATTTGATTTGAAACAATGTGCCATGGGAAGATCAAGATTTTTGAACAATGTAGTACCGTCTGTATATCTACTGTATATCTGGTGAAGGGGTGTAGCATGTGCCAACATAATTCTGACCATGATTCGTCATTAGGCTCCAAACGATCACTGCAAAAGAGCTGCAGTTCCTGTGCAGAGACAGGAGAACCTAGCAGAACAACCATCTCTCCAGCTCTCCATCGCAGCCATAGCCCACCTGAGAGGTCACTCGTTAGATGTATATTAAAATCGCATCGTTTGAGTATCGTAAGAGTCGAGACCTCAGGACCCCGGGTTCTGGACTGGATGGAGTGCTGCAGAGATGGCGTTCTGCTAGGTTCTCCTGTCTGCACCGGAACTGCAGCTCTTTTGCAGTGATTGTCTCCTATGTATGCACAGGGACACTGAAGCTATGTAAGAGTGTCTCTTTTAGTACAGGTTTACTGTGCAACACTAGTTCACTCCAATGTTAATACTTAGCTATAAAAATAGCATTCGCGCTGACCCACAGCAGAGTTAGCTAATAGTTCATCCTAAATTTGGAGCTGGCAAAAACCTACAAATTTGAAGAGGCAGTTAGAACCGAAACTGTACTGTTCTGTAGCTAGTGGTACGTGCCAGTGGAGCGAGTGGTACGTGACAGTGGCTAGTGGTACGTGCCAGTGCCTCTACTGGCACCTAGTGGTACGTGCCAGTGGAGCTAGTGGTACGTGACAGTAGCTAGTGGTACATGCCAGTGCCTTCGCTGGTACATGACAGTAGCTAGTGGTACGTGACAGCGCCTCCACTGGTACATGACAGTTACTGTTCTGTTGATAGTGGTACGCAAGTGTCTTGTGGCAGTTGCATTGAGTGTCTTGCAGCTTTTGTTTACTGTCGTCTAACTGCCCCGCGGCCATTTTAGAATAGGAGAACAGGCTATAAACTTTTATTTAAAAAAATAAGTTCAACTGTTCGTGCTAACAGACTCCAAACCATACTTTTGATGTCCACCCAGTGGTGGAATCAACTCCCCACCTCCATCAGAGACACTGACTGTCTCTCCACCTTCAAGAAAAGGCTCAAGACGCACTTGTTCCGGGAGTACAACGGTACTTAGGAATGGTTCGCTTGACCCGATGTTAGTTTCCTCAAGGATCACAATGACTCTTGCTCAGAGACTTGTTGCTCTTGTGGTTAGTGGTAACTGATTTAAAATTGTTTGTACTCGCTGTGATATATTGTTTTTATTATTGTTGCTTGTTTTTTTGTTTGTTTTTCCACAGGTACACTTGCACTTATAGCAGTTCATGTTGTTTAATTGTAACTTGTTTAACTACATGCTCTTATGGTTCTTCCCTTTGGCGCTTACTTTGGTTGTTCACAATGTGTGCTTCATGTTTTGGCTACTCGCAATGTTTTGTGGCTATCTCGTTGTTATGATCAGTGACCTATGCACTTTGTAAAGCTCTCTCTTGGAAGTCGCTTTGGATAAAAGCGTCTGCTAAATTAATAAATGTAAATGTAAAATGTGTCACTACAAGGGTCCGTGTACCTTGTGGCCATTAGTTTTTCTCATTTGCAACCCGTGTTGACAAACGCAAAATAGGGCGTAATATCGTTTTGTCACTTTAGTAAATCGAAAACACATTTAAGTATAACGGCTTGTTTTTGGTTGTTTCGTTTTTTTTGGAATAATGAAATAACCATATAACACAAATGGTATAACGAGCCATTAATCGTTGTTTTGATTATTCCATATCCTTTATGCTGATATCTGCAAAAGATGAAAAATAGGCTCGTAATATCGATTTGTCCATTTCGGAAGTCAGAACCAGATGATGGGGAAATGCGTGGTATCCGTTGTTTTGTTTTATTTTGGAATAACGGAATAACCCTATAACACAAATGGTATTACGAGCCATTTACTCGTTTGTTTGATTATTCCATATCCTTTATGCTGGTATCTGCAAAAAATGAAAAATAGCCTCGTAATATCGTTTTGTCCATTTTGGATTTCAGAACCAGATGATGGGGAAAGGCTTGGTTTCCGTTGTTTTGTTTCATTTTGGAATTACGGAATATCCATATAACACAAACGGTATAACGAGCCATTTACTCATTTGTTTGATCGGCCGTATTATGCATACTGGCACAAGTGAAAAAGAGAGAGAGGGGGAAAAATGTGAAACTATTGGGGGTGTTATTACTTGCGAACACCAGAGGGCAGCAACGACTAGCTTTAAAAAAATGTTCCTGTGATCTGCAGGCCTACAATCTTGACGACATGGCAGCAGGTTCTTTAGTAGAAGACACACACACCAAACTGAAGGCACATGTTGACCGCGTTTGCTAGTTGCTACTTAGTTAATAAATCTTTGATGAACCCAAGTTTCTTTAATATATATTAAGTTTCTTTAATATATATTAGAAACATTACAAGACGGGGCTCCAGTGTGTGTTCAAACAAGGCCAAAAGTGCCAGACGGTATCAATCACACCCGTGCAAGTAACACTCCACGCCCCAACCCTCCCTCCCCCCACCTAAATGACGCTTTCAGTTCTGTTGTACGTCTTAATGAAGTGCATTGAGGCAATCATAGTAAGAAAGTTGAGGTCATGTGGGTGTCATGGCCCCACCCCCCTGAGCTTGTTTCCATTACACACCTGCTCCTGATCATCGTTACCACTACTTAAACTGTGGCCTGACATCCAGTCTCTGCCGGATCGTTAGACGTACCAGTACGTTGCGCTTTAGTGCCTATATTGAAGTATACCACTAGTTATCCTGTTCGCTTTGCAAATTTTACCTTATTTTTCTGACCGGACTCTTGCTCCTCTGTTTCAGACCAAGCAGGTGTCTCAGAAGACGGTTGATCGGGCTATCCTCCGCTTCATCGTTCAAGGTCTCCAGCCCTTCTCCCTGGTTGAGAAACCATCCTTTCAAGACCTTATTGTAGAATTGCAACCGAGAAGTGCTGTCATGTCCCGCACAACTGTGCGGCGTAACATTGATTCAGCTACATCTAAAATGAAAGTCTCAAGAAAGAAATGAAAAAGGTACCATACATTGCCACCACTACTGATTGTCGGACGGCCAGGAGAAGGAGCTTTATAGGTGTAACAGCCCACTGGCTCGATCCTTGCAGTTTTGAACGCCGTTCAGCTGCCCTTGCTTGCCGTCAACTGAGGGGCTCCCACACATTCGATGCCTTGGCAGCTGTTTTGACCGACATTCATGCAGAGTATGAAATAAGTCTAAAGGTTGTTAGAACTACAACAGACAACGGGTCGGATTTCGTCAAAGCGTTCCGTGTCTTTGGTCAGCAGGACGAAAATAACAATGAAGAGTTAGTTGCAGAAGGAACAATCGAAGAAGAAGTAGAAGATTGTGATGCATCTGATGGTGAAGAAGAGGTGGAACTCATTGATGTGGAAGCCATTCTGGAGGAAGATGATGGGCTTCAGTATCAGCTGCCGAAACATCATCGGTGTGCATGTCACTTACTAAATTTAGTTTCCACAGTCGATGTTGATCGGGCTAATACGACAGAAGCTTACAAGAAATTGTCCAGATCAGCCTTTTCTAAGTGTCAGGCACTCTGGAATAAAGCATCGAGGTCTCCTCAAAATGCAGAGCTTATAGAGGAACACTGTAAGCTTCACTTGGTACAGCTCGTCTTTCATGGCCGTGGAACGTGTGGTCAGAATCATTAGAGACCAAGGACAGGGGTCTATGAGAACGGTCTGTGCTGCACTCAATGTTCCAATGTAAGTAGCTTATGTTAATGTATAATTGTGTTCTTAATTTGTTAGAATAATGCTTACCACATTATCTGCTGGAGGTACATAAACAAATTAATAAATGTCCAGCATTGCACAGTGGTTCTGTATACATTTTGTTGAAATATGTGTTTGTTTATTTTCTTCTGTTTCTATTAGGTACAGTCTGGCTGACATAGCCTTTTTAGGGGAATATGTCACCACCATGAGTCCAGTTGCGAAGTCCTTGAACATACTACAAGGTGAAGTCAACGTTCAGATGGGCTGGCTGCTCCAGACAATCACCACCCTCACAACCAAGCTTGAAAAGTCCAGACCGTCACTCAGATTTTGCAAGCCACTTGTTGATGCTCTTCTTGAAGGTTTGAGGAAGTGGTTTGAGAGCATGATGTCAGAGCCAGAGCTAATTGCAGCAGCCATACTTGTTCCAAGGTTCAAAACCTCCTGGACCAGCAATGACAGTCCTACAGCTTGGTAAGGAAAAGTTTTTTTGTTTGCTTGTTTTTTCAAAAACCTTTACATCCAACAATGATTCTATGCAGTTGCTTACTTATAGAGTAATAATAACAAAAATGTGTGTTTGTTGGTGTGATTCTGCTGTTTCTAATCAAGGCCTTAGTTACATCAAGACACATCTGCCAGAACACGATGAAGGTCTTCGGTCTCCTGGTACCACAGCATCCTCTTCTGATGAAGATGATGACTTCTTCTCCAATGTCAAGCAGACACATTCCCATGAGATAAGTAAGCAACTTGATGGATACCTAGCCGCTACAGCTGATGGAGTGAATACACTGGCCCCCTATCCAGCTGTGCGTAACCTCTCACTAAAGCTCAACACAGCCCTGCCAGCTTCAGCAGCGTGTGAAAGGCTTTTTAGCATTGCCGGTTTGCTTTTCACCCCAAGAAGAGGATCAATTCATTCACAGAATTTCGAGAACCAACTTCTCCTCAAGTTGAACAAGGACTTCATGACATTTGATTGAACTGAAGTACAGTACACACACACACACACACACACACACACACACACACACACACACACACACACAATGTCCTGTGCTACTTACACACACCCACATACCCAAAGTCCTGTGCTACTTACACACATACACACACACACACAAATAATAATTATACTAGTGTTGTACATTATTTGATTTGAATGACAGCTGTTTGCCTAATTTTCAGCCTAATTAGTTTTCATACATCATTTATATATTACTTTTCATATATCAGTGTACAGTGTTATATAACTATGCCCATGCTGTTCTCATAACTGAAATCATTTACTTAATTACATCGTTTTGGTATTGTTTCTTGGGTAAGTAACATAGTTATTTTTCAGTGAGCAGTACTTGAGAGGTATGTTGAATGCAGTACTGTGCTGTATATCTTTGATATGTTGACACTGTAGCATGAGTAGTCATTGAGTCATGAGTTGCTGTGTTTGAAATGAGTGTCTTTCCCATGTGGTGAGCCAATTATTGTGTCCGATGAGATATAGTGCGCGTAAACACCACGCATTATCCTTTGTCACAACATGTGAAGCCTTGTGTTACGCACTTGTTAGGCAAGTGAGATGTTAAATAAACCAACATGGTAAAAAGATGAAAATGACTTGATTTTACTTTCAATTCCTTTTACATTCTCCAAGGTATTAACATAAACATTTTTCATAACTCCATGTAGGACATTTCTATACATAAATGTACTGTAAGCACCGTGGCAGTAGTAATGCAATATTTAGAAAATTCTCTTGTACTCATGATACTCAAGTACTTTTAAAAATGAATTGTCCATTTTGGTAAAGATTGCATTAAATTAACCGTTTTTTAAGGGATGTTTAGACAATGTTACCCATGAATGTTATCATTCACACTTATACTTGTAGATAGTAAAAAGGTGCTATAAATTGGTATGCCCAAATGTATGCATCATATATGATTTCATTGCTCAGAAGTCCAGTACAGATGATGTAGGCTTAGTACAGCTCCATAAAACCTGAACCAATTACCTACATATAAAATAAAATATTTATGAACAAAGTGTCCCTACCAAAGCTGAGACCAAACCTACGCCCTTGCATACACATTATTCAGTTGATTGTTTGAGGTGACGTTATGCGATGTATGCATATCTATCTTCAGGTATGTTGGTTTGGATAGGCCAGGCTCAACTGACTCAACTCAGTATGCAAAAGAGAAAGACTGTCACTCTGGACACACATGTAGCTGGACTCCAGACTACCGATGAAATACTGTGGATATACAATGAATGGAGATTACTGCAAGTGAACCGGGTCCGGGGGGAACTCCTAAGAACTCTGTTAGATGAGCGGTTTAAAGACAGACTTCAACTGGACAGACAGACCGGATTTGACCTCTGTGTCCAGGAGAGGGATTCCAGGTGCTGCAGACTGTTCTAGTTCCCTCGCCAGACCATTTATGTAAATATTAAAGAGGGTGGGACTCAGATTGCATCTCTGTCTTCCTCCCTGACCTTGGACAAAGAAGTTTGTATGCCTTTGTCCAATTTTGACTGCACACTTGTTATTTGTATACATTGATTTTATGAGGTCATATGTTTTACCCTCGACTCCGCTCTCTATCAGTTTATATAAAAGGCCTTCATGCCAGATTGAGTCAAATGCTTTTTGGAAATCAACAAAGCAAGAGAAGATTGTATTCTTGTTTTGGTTAATTTGTTGGTCGACAATTGTTTCTAGAGTGAATATATGATCCGATGTACGGAAATTTGGTAGAAAGCCAATTTGACATTTGCTCAGTATATTGTTTTCGCTGTGAAAGTGCAGGAGTCTGTTACTAATAATACTACAGAGGATTTTACCCAGCCTGCTGTTGACACATATCCCACGGTAATTATTGGGATCTCTCTCTCACACACACGTCTGAATACCTGAATGGGAAATCATTTGAACTGTCAAATTCTCTCTCTCACACAAACACACCCAAATGCACACGTGCATATATATATATATATATATATATATATATATATATATATATATACACACATACACATGTCAGTCACACACACAGTATATTTTGTTTGTGTGTCTAGGTCACTCACTGTCTCAGGTTGTGGCATACTGATACATACTGGGCAGCAAGTTATGCCCTGTCTCCTTCTCCTAGGAGTTTTTTTTACCTTTGAAGGTCACTAAGACCGTTGAAATCTGAGATTACAGAGTGGAATTTGTTCCAGTAACCATTTCTGATATCACTGAATGTTTCACATTGTAGAAGGAAGTGTGCCCCTCCCTCCCTATCCTTGCTCTCTGTGTGCCACACACACACCGGCACAGTATCCAATTCACTTATCCATCAACATGGACACTACTATCTGGGTGATCTACTCTTGGATTTACAAAATTGTTTATCGTTGATAATTCTGAAACAGAAAGTGTGTCTGATAATCTTTAATTAAAACTCTAAATTTCTGTCTCTAAGAATGTTGGCTGGTGTAGCCCAGAGTCAACTGACAGTGAGGTCGCAAAAGGGAGAGACTGTCACTCTGTACACAGGTGTATCTGGACAGACCGGATCTCTCACCGTGAGAGACATCTCACTCCACGACACCGGAGTGTATCAGTTACGAACCATCAGAGGAGACAAAGTGGCTTATCAAACCTTTACTCTATCTGTTTATGGTTAGCTTGGTTTAATTGTTTTACACCGGTCTGAATTATACAGTAGCTACGGCATTGAGTATAGGTTCTTTATTACCTGAATACTTGTCCCACACGTGTGTGGGGTTATTGTTTGATACCAGAGTAAATGATCTTTCCATTGTTAAGGCAACGCCGCAGGATGACTTCAAGCACTTTATTTATAACAAATCATTTTGTAGCACAGTCTACTGGTCAACATGAGCTACCAGAATGATTCAGAGTTTAAAGTCTCAAAATATGGAGGGAGGGGAGGGGGTAATCTTCAGCAGGCACCAAACACTATTGATATGCAGCTATCTATTAATATTAATATTTATAGCGAGTATGAATATTCATAGATTTCACATGACATCACGTTCCAAGGGGCACGCCCGAGGGCACAAAAGACTTTCCGCTGCCCGCCAACCATAAGAAAGTTATAGCCTACATTTACTCTGAGTCTGTTGCTTTTGTGTTGCCAAAATGCCAGATAGTTGTTGTGCTATTGGATTCATTAATCGAAGAGTAGACAAGCCTGGGCTGTGTTTCTATAGAATTCCGTCCGATAAAGAAAACCCAGGAGGAGATGATTCAGTGTGCTGTTTCTCTCCATGTCAAGAGAAGCAGATGACAAATTACACAACATGGAGACTCTGAACAAACTATACTATACTGTCATGTCTGCCGGTCTGTTTACTGTCGGTTGGAAAAACACCTTTTGAGAAGACTTAAAGATAACCATCTACTATTCACTTTTGACCACAGAACCAGGAAACACTAGTAAAACTCCTTGGTTGTGTGTATGTGTTTCTTCAGGTCTTCCTACTAACACCAACTTTCGCAATCACCCTTGGGATATCCTGGTTCCTGGACTCCTGGTGGCTGTGGCTGTGGTTATGGTTGGGGCTGTGGCATTATACAGGAAGTTTAAGGTAGAACATGGCAGAACATTCTACCAATGTTGAAAATTATTAGTCATTCTAGTATATACTTGTAGATGTTACCGTTGACTGCTGAAGGGCTCTATGTCTTCTAGTAAGCAAGTCAACATTCCTCCAATATGATCATAGTATCAGATATGATTAGAACATATATTGTATGTTAATATACAATATCTGTTCTGATCCCTCTTTCATTTCTACCTTGCTCAACAAAAACTAGGCCAGAGGTTCCTGAGAATTCTAATCATCATCAATCAACATTAAACTACATGTTTATCTGTCCTCACATCATTCAGTGCCTGTGGCTCCAAACCCTGACGAGAGAGCGCCTGAGTTAGAGTCAGGTACAGTTAACTGGTTGGAGAAGAATGTTTACTTTGAGTACAATAGATGAGGCTTTAATGGTGGGTTATAAAATAAAACCCTGTCTCTGCAGACGTGGATAGAGTGGATGGTCCCGGCGGGACTGAAGTGGTTGTAGAGCATTGCCTCGGTAACATGTTGGTGTATGTCTCCTACATACAAGGAAGCTTTTGGACGTCTAGAAGAACGCTGATTCATTTTTTTGCTGACTATCTCATTGGAAATGATTTCAGGCAACTAGATGACTTATGTCTAACAAGGTTCTTTAAAGATCCTGTAAAGTAAATTCCATGTTTTGCTTCCAAGTACATTATATACGTGTGAAATGAGTTCCTGTGTCACTAAGTGAATGTTGTAGCTCGATGAGTCTTTCATTGATGAAACATGCCTATTCATTTTGCTTCTGTTGGATACAGCTGTTGATTAAAGTTTCTTGTATTGATGAAATAGTAGTTATTGTGTACATGTAAGAACCTTCTATAATCTGGTGTCGGGAGAGAGACAATAAGGTAAGTTATTTTTTGTATGTGTACTGTTAAACAAAAAGGAGATAAGCTGGCATGTAATAAGAAATATGGGGACCTTACCAAACAAGGTGAAATAATTTGAAACCTCAGATAGATCGGCTACTGTTCTTTCATGTGTTATGCATTTCGTATTCCTAAATATTGTAGTTTTATGATGCATTGGTGTTTTGGGGGGGTGATGATGAGTGTCTTCTACTTTCTCCCCGTGTGACAGTGGAGGATTTGGAGCGTAATGATGGAACTGCAGAGGCCCTACTTCATGTCCGAGAACCTGCTCACCATCCTGAACAAGTCCAACGAGGGGACCAAGACAATGGACTAACCTGAAGGACCGTGTGTGTGTGTATGTGTCCATATGACTGTTATTGATTGCCACACTGTGTGTGGGTAAGTGTGTGTGTGATGGTTTTGTTGATTGACTGTCAGATGACGTGCGTGTGCATGTGAGTGAAGAGAACAAAGGGAGATGAGTTCCAACAGCCATTATTAACCATGTCTGTGATGTGTATGGAATGTGCCTTAAGTATGCTATAAAGTAGCTGGGCTCTGTATAATTTTGACACAAGCAAAGCAATGAGAGATTACTTTTTTTAACAAGAATAGTTGTCTTTTTGACACCTGTTCATACTGGCTACTGAAGTAACACGGTATAATTGATAAGTGGCAATTGTTTGCTAAAGAGTTGAGACAGAAAATATTTTGTCCGCTTGACCTAAAATGCATTATTTTGTAATGCTCAAGTTGTGTTTGTAATGTTATATTACAACATGTAATGTGTTGTTGCTTTTCACAGTGAAGGTTCTTGTAAATAAAGTGTTTCGTAAGCTACAAGACGTTAATGAAGTGTGATATGTTTATGATGAAGACATTAATATAATTTCAAAGAAATAATAATAAAGAGTAATAATTTCTATGTACATAATTAGATGCAGAATGTCTTGTATCATACTGGATACAACATTTAAATTGTTCTAATTTTGTCAGTAACGAGACTCTAGTTGTAAATTACATTCAGTTGACCATAGAGACAGTTGTTGTTTTGTTAACAATTAAACAAGATAAACATTCAACAACAATATTTAAAAACATTATGAGAAAGCAATTATAATAGCGGCTACACCTGCTTGTGATTGGCTTTTGTCTGAGAGAATGTGAGTGTGTGTGTGTGTTGGTGTGTGTGCAGTCATGATCCAAATGAAACACACAATCAAGCCCCCAGGTGTGTTCGAACAGGAGTGTGACTTCCCTGAAGTCAGGTGTTCTTCCTGGACACAGAATCAGAATCAGAAAGGGGTTTTAATCGCCATGAAAGTTTGCATAGACAAGAAATTTACTTTGGCAGGATGGTGCATACATTAAACATATAGGAATCTTAAAACTTACATATGTGATCTAACTATTCAAAAGGAACAAAGTCTCGCTGATACTACATTTACATTTAGCAGACGCTCTTATCCAGAGCGACTTACAGTAAGTACAGGGACATTCACCCGAGGCAAGTAGGGTGAAGTGCCTTGCCCAAGAACACACAGTCATTTGTCACAGCCGAGAATCGAACCAGCAACCTTCGGATTACTAGCCCATTCCCTAACCGCTCAGCCACCTGACTCCCCTAAGCGGAGTCTAGCTAATACGAAGGGGTTTAGAATAAAATATAAAGTAGCCATAATTAAAAAATACAGATACAAATACTACAAAAGATACAAATAGGGCAAATTGCAATGTGGCAAGGTGTCATTGTGCAGGTTGTGATTAAAGTCATTAAAGTCAGTTTAACTTCATGTTTGAGGCCAGAGAAGCACAGCCCTGCTCTGTGACCAGACAGCCTGACAGCCTGTAGAAGGTTATCATTACAAGAAGGACTACAAACACTACCGTGGTCCGTGACGCGCTCCTAGTTGTGGTGCTGCTTTGTCGCTATAGGTTTTACAGGACAGTGATTGGAGGGCTAAGGAGGTTGTCAGGCTGAATACCTTCGACTGCGAAGCTCCCTATATTGGGAAAATGTAGCTGGTTTATCCACTTTGTATTGATGACATGGTTATAGTACCACACACAATATTCTTTCAAATGAATAACATATGTTATACATTTATGGTCTACACCCCCTGTTGAGAAACGTGTTTTTTCCAACCCCACTACTTGAGATGAAAGTTTCTGCACAAAATACTTAATATGAATTAGCAATAATACACAAAACATGCTTTTTATATTCTTTTAAGTGCTTCAAGTACAATAACGCTGCTAGTTTTAAGAGCATTATTCATACAGCCTCTAGGTCTATGGCACATCTATGTGCCTCATGAGACATAGATGGTAAGAAAACTTAATTTATTGATCAAATAGAAATGTCACCTTTTTGTCTAAAACTCATTGTTTCGGGAGAGACGACGTATGGTCTCCATGGTGTATAGACATATCATGACGTCATGGGGCAGACAGGGATTGTGACGTGCTTTACCAAATTATAAGAACTCGTTACACAATCAAATCAGTCATTGATGCTCTGTAGACAAGTAGCGAAAATCTTTTGATTCTACTTTTTCCTCGTTGGTAAGTGTACTGGAATTGTACATTTTATTTGAGTATTTCCTATTTCCTTCCTCGTTTGTCATCTTTGAAGAAACATGGATGAAATCCCAAAGCATTAAAAACTTTGGCGGCCTAAACAGAAGGTAAGTCTGGTAAACCTGAAGTAAATGAAACAATTTAAACTGTTGAGAAACATCGACGAAAATACTTAGTTCTGTCATTTAAAAAAATGTGTTTCAGATGAATGCAGTGTTCAGTATCGTTAATCGTATCGAGTGGACTTTATAGTTCCAGATAATCCTCAGATGCAGTAGTAAGACAAGGTAAAACGCAAAGTAAATATCCTTGCACATTTCCTGTATAACCAACCAATCTGTCGAGCACATCTCAAACTATTGAATGTCAATCAGTATTACTGTTACAACTCTATTCAGTTGCTTGTTGTTGGTTTCAAGCAGTATTTTTAATCAGTATTTGAGTATGACTATGGTATTGTACGTATCTTTGGCATATCTGTTATGTGTGGGGTGGGGGCTGAAGTCTGTCTATATACACAGTAGGCCTAATGCTGATAATAACTTAACCAGTACTTCAAATGACTAGGAATGGTTGTTAATTTCTGTCTATTGGGCCCTGGACATACTCTCACAGGTTCATTTATTCATACAGACTCTAGGTGGAGCCATTGCGGCATGAAACATAGATGGCAAGATAGCTGGGTTTATTGTTCAAATAGAAATGTCACATTTATGTCTAAAAGGCATTGTTTCGGGAGAGACAGCACATGGTCTCACCATGGTGTATAGACATTATGACGTCATCGGGCAGACATGGATTGTGACGCGCTTTACAAAATTATAAGAACGTTACTAAATCAAATCAGTCATTGATGCAAGCAAGGAGCGAACCGCATCTACTTTTTCCTCGTTGGAAAGTGTAGTGGAAATGTATATTTATTGTAGAAATGTATATTTATTTGAGTATTTCCTAGATTGTCATCTTTAAAGAACATGGATGACATCCCGAAACATAAAAAACTTCGGCGGCCTAAACAGAAGGTAAGTCTGGTAAACCTAAAGTAAATAAAACAATTTACACTGTCGATAAACATCGACAAAAATACTTAGTTATTGGGTGTGCTCAAGCCTTCGGCGAGAGCACAACCTTTGTTCTCTCACATATATATTTATTTATTGGGTGTGCTCAAGCCTTCGGCGAGAGCACAACCTTTGTTCTCTCACATATATATTATTATTATTTTTTTTATTTCTTTTTGCCCCCCTAAAACTCAGTCAATATTTGGCCTACATAGACAACGTAGGTGTCAAAAGTTTCGTCTTGGTAGCGATTGAGTTGCTTCTATTGGAATTTACGTTCCGTTGCATGGTTTAAGCGTAAGTTAAGTTTTTGTGGCGAAAAGTGAAGCTAACGGTGGCTAATTTGCTAGCCACAGTCACTGACGTTACTAACGTCACTGCGTCACTAACGTCACAAAAAACACGCGTGACTACCTTTGCCAGAACATTCGTTTAGCATCTGTTAACTTGGGGGATAGCTAAGCTAACTATAGCTTTACTGCAAGGCAGCTGCAGAAACGCCACAAGAGAAGAGGCCAGGGTGATAACTATTTACTCATTTTACTTTGTGATATGACACACAATTGTGATGTGTAATGTACAATATAAGCTGATATTATTAAGGAAGTACATCTACTTTCGGAAACAGTAGTCTACTATTTCACTGAAGTATTAGCATCATGACGTTAGCCTGTGTTGCCCGGGCAACACATACTACAGTGGTCTATGATGTAGCGTTATCTGTTTTCAATCGTTAAAATAAACATTCCTCACATATACATTTTCGTTGTAGGATTTATTATGACATTAGAAAACGATTTGTTGGTGAAATTACCATTACCTGTGGTTTCAAACCAGTGTAGCTCACTGCAACGCTGTAGCTTACGCGAGACACACTACAAAAACATCTAGCTACAGTACACAGCTGTTTAGGAAGTCAAACGGCGACAGAAAATGTTCGGCACTCCCCTTACTTAAATCAAAAGTCTATCTAACTACTAACCTGAACTTCATTGCCACAGCCTAAACTTTGTCAATCTGTTCATGAAAATAATTAATTTCAGCCTAAACCGTACAACGGAACGTTAAATCGAATTCAACCAACGCAATCGCTACCAAGACGAACACAGCAGTAGTCTAGTACTGTACTGTAGTAGTACAATTTACCGGGGCAGCTTCTCCACACAGGGCTATATCGCATTTTGCGTTGTTACTGACAATGATCGCTACCAGTGAGCTTTTTATGAATGAGCGATTTTCCACTAAATAAATGTCAAGCTTATTTACGTTTTTGGGGGCATATTTTCAGTTAGCAGATGGTACTGTTTGAATCGCGATTCTATCTTCTGCCGGTAAAGTCGTAGAATAATCTTCAAAGGGGGTTCTTTATTAATGAATGAATGCAATATGAGTAGGCTAAATGCCTGAAAATATCACGAGAAGGGACAACTTAAAAGGACGTTTAAGTCATAGAGATTAGGTCAATTTTTACACCGGTCTGCCAAATGTATTCGTTTTGATTCAGCCTGTCAGCTGCCTCTTGCAGGGGAAATGAGAAGACATCATATTTCATTCTACACTTCACTCGTATTTTGAGTTGTAAATGAGCAGCAAAAAAAAGATGCTTTTAAATCTATGTAATCTTTATAAATAATAAGTAGGCCCGATGCATTTTTATATAAAATATACAGACCCCTGTGCAACCGACGCAAGCAAGCACACCCTACAATTTCCCCAGAAATTGTATCCTCTCTAGTTTATTGGGTGTGCTCAAGCCTTCGGCGAGAGCACAACCTTTGTTCTCTCACATATATATTATTATTATTTTTATTTTTATTTCTTTTTGCCCCCCTAAAACTCAGTAAATACTTGGCCTACATAGACAACGTAGGTGTCAAAAGTTTCGTCTTGGTAGCGATTGAGTTGCTTCTATTGGAATTTACGTTCCGTTGCATGGTTTAAGCTTAAATTAAGTTTTTGTGGCGAAAAGTGAAGCTAACGGTGGCTAATTTGCTAGCCACAGTCACTGACGTTACTAACGTCACTGCGTCACTAACGTCACGAAAACACGCGTGACTACCTTTGCCAGAACATTCGTTTAGCATCTGTTAACTTGGGGGATAGCTAGGCTAACTATAGCTTTACTGCAAGGCAGCTGCAGAAACGCCACAAGAAAAGAGGCCAGGGTGATAACTATTTACTCATTTTACTTTGTGATATGACACACAATTGTGATGTGTAATGTACAATATAAGCTGATATTATTAAGGAAGTACATCTACTTTCGGAAACAGTAGTCTACTATTTCACTGAAGTATTAGCATCATGACATTAGCCTGTGTTTCCCGGGCAACACATACTACAGTGGTCTATGATGTAGCGTTATCTGTTTTCAATCGTTAAAATAAACATTCCTCACATATACATTTTCGTTGTAGGATTTGTTCTGACATTAGAAACCGATTTGTTGGTGAAATTACCATTACCTGTGGTTTCAAACCAGTGTAGCTCACTGCAACGCTGTAGCTTACGCGATACACACTACAAAAACATCTAGCTACAGTACACAGCTGTTTAGGAAGTCAAACGGCGACAGAAAATGTTCGGCACTCCCCTTACTTAAATCAAAAGTCTATCTAACTACTAACCTGAACTTCATTGCCACAGCCTAAACGTTGTCAATCTGTTCATGAAAATAATTAATTTCAGCCTAAACCGTACAACGGAATGTTAAAACCAATTCAACCAACGCAATCGCTACCAAGACGAACACAGCAGTAGCCTAGTACTGTACCGTAGTAGTACAATTTACCGGGGCAGCTTCTCAACACAGGGCTATATCGCATTTTGCGTTGTTACTGACAATGATCGCTACCAGTGAGCTTTTTATGAATGAGCAATTTTCCACTAAATAAATGTCAAGCTTATTTACGTTTTGGGGGGCATATTTTCAGTTAGCAGATGGTACCGTTTGAATTGCGATTCCATCTTCTACTGCCGGGTAACGTCGTAGAATAATCTTCAAAGGGGTTGTTTATTCATGAATGAATGCAATATGAGTAGGCTAAATGCCTGAAAATATCATGAGAAGAGAAAAACTTAAAATGACGTTTAAATCATAGAGATTAGGTCAATTTTTACACCGGTCTGCAATAATGTCACGAAAACACGCGTGACTACCTTTGGCAGAACATTCGTTTCGCATCTGTTAACTTGGGGGATAGCTAGGCTAACTATAGCTTTACTGCAAGGCAGCTGCAGAAACGCCACAAACAAAGAGGCCAGGGTGATAAATATTTACTCATTTTACTTTGTGATATGACACACAATTGTGATGTGTAATGTACAATATAAGCTGATATTATTAAGGAAGTACATCTACTTTCGGAAACAGTAGTCTACTATTTCACTGACATATTAGCATCATGACATTAGCCTGTGTTGCCCGGGCAACACATACTACAGTGGTCTATGATGTATCTGTTTTCAATCGTTAAAATAAACATTCCTCACATATACATTTTCGTTGTAGGATTTATTCTGACATTAGTAAACGATTTGTTTGTGAAATTACCATTACCTGTGGTTTCAAACCAGTGTAGCTCACTGCAACGCTGTAGCCTACTGTACCCGAGACACTAGTGTGAGTAGCTAACAACAACTCCTCAGCTGTTTAAGTCAAACGGCAACAGAACATGTTCGGCACTCCCCTTACTCAAAAGTCTTTCAGTAGGGAAACTATCTGACTACTAACCTGAACTTCATTGCCACAGCCTAAACTTTGTCAATCTGTTCATGAAAATAATTAATTTCAGCCTAAACCGTACAACGGAACGTTTAATCGAATTCAACCAACGCAATCGCTATCAAGACGAACACAGCAGTAGTCTAGTACTGTACTGTAGTAGTAGAATTTACCGGGGCAGCTTCTCCACACAGGGCTATATCGCATTTTGAGTTGTTACTGACAATGATCGCTACCAGTGAGCTTTTTATGAATGAGCTATTTTCCACTAAATAAATGTCAAGCTTATTTACGTTTTTGGGGGCATATTTTCAGTTAGCAGATGGTACTGTTTGAATCGCGATTCTATCTTCTGCCGGTAAAGTCGTAGAATAATCTTCAAAGGGGGTTCTTTATTAATGAATGAATGCAATATGAGTAGGCTAAATGCCTGAAAATATCACGAGAAGGGACAACTTAAAAGGACGTTTAAGTCATAGAGATTAGGTCCATTTGTACACCGGTCTGCCAAATGTATTCGTTTTGATTCAGCCTGTCAGCTGCCTCTTGCAGGGGAAATGAGAAGACATCATATTTCATTCTACACTTCACTCATATTTTGAGTTGTAAATGAGCAGCAAAAAAAAGATGCTTTTAAATCTATGTAATCTTTATAAATAATAAGTAGGCCCGATGCATTTTTATATAAAATATACAGACCCCTGTGCAACCGACGCAAGCAAGCACACCCTACAATTTCCCCAGAAATTGTATCCTCTCTAGTTATTATTATTTCTTTTCGCCCCCCTAAGGATCAGTCAATATTTGGACTACATACACAACGGCAGTGTCAAAAGGTTCGTCTTGGTAGCGATTGCGTTGGTTGTATTTTTATTTAAGTTCCGTTGCATGGTTTAAGTAGAAATTGCGTTTTTGTGGTGAAAAGTGAAGCTAACGGTGGCTAATTTGCTAGCCACAGTCACTGACGTTACTAACGTCACTACGTCACTAACGTCACGAAAACACGCGTGACTACCTGTAGCAGAACATTCGTTTCACATCTGTTAACTTGGGGGATAGCTAGGCTAACTATAGCTTTACTGCAAGGCAGCTGCAGGAACGCCACAAGCAAAGAGGCCAGGGTGATAACTATTTACTCATTTTACTTTGTGATGTGAAACACAATTATGAAATGTAATGTACAATATTAGCTGATATTATTAAGGAAGTAGGCCCACATCTACTTTTGGAAACGGTAGTCTACTATTTCACTGAAGCATTAGCATCATGACATTAGCCTCTGTTGCCCGGGCAACACATACTACAGTGGTCTATGATGCATCTGTTTTCAATCTTTAAAATAAACATTCCTCACAAATACATTTTCGTTGTAGGATTTATTATGACATTACATTACAAGTAAACGATTTGTGGGTGAAATTATCATTACCTGTGGTTTCAAACCAGTGTTGCTCACTGCAATGCTGTAGCCTACGCGAGACACTACAAAAACATCTACACAGCTGTAGGAAGTCAAACGGCGACAGAACATGTTCGGCACTCCCCTTACTTAATCAAAAGTCTATCTAACTACTAACCTGAACTTCATTGCCACAGCCTAAACGTTGCCAATCTGTTCATGAAAATAATTAATTTCAGCCTAAACCGTACAACGGAACGTTAAATCCAATTCAACCAACGCAATCGCTACCAAGACGAACACAGCAGTAGTCTACTAGTACTGTACCGTAGTAGTACAATTTACCGGGGCAGCTTCTCCACACAGGGCTATATCGCATTTTGCGTTGTTACTGACAATGATCGCTACCAGTGAGCTTTTTATGAATTAGCGATTTTCCACTAAATAAATGTCAAGCTTATTTACGTTTTGGGGGGCATATTTTCAGTTAGCAGATGGGACTGTCTGAATCGCGATTCCATCTTCTACTGCCGGGTAACGTCGTAGAATAATCTTCAAAGGGGGTTCTTTATTAATGAATGAATGCAATGAGTAGGCTACATGCCTGAAAATATCACGAGAAGGGAAAAACTTAAAATGACGTTTAAATCATAGAGATTAGGTCCATTTTTACACCGGTCTGCCAAATTTATTCGTTTTGATTCAACGGCTGCCTCTTGCAGGGGAAATGAGAAGACATCTATTTCATTCTACACTTCACTCGTATTTTCAGTTGTAAATGAGCAGCAATTTTTTTTCCTTTAAATCTATTTAATCTTTATAAATTATAAGTATGCATTTTCATATAAAATATACAGAAATCAGTTGTAAAAATTTCATTCAAAAACGGACCCCCTGTGCAACCGACGCAAGCAAGCACACCCTACAATTTCCCCAGAAATTGTACCCTCTCTAGTTGTATCAGTAAGGTACTTTTGCGTTTGACAGTTGTGTTTCACACATAGCCTACCTAACGTGATTAATACTGTAGACCTTTTTCATAGTCATCATATGTATACAGTGGCGGCCGGGACTTTGCAGAGGCCCCCCCGCAAAGTTGGAGCTCGAGGCCCCTCCCCTAAATCCACTCAAAATGTATCTCCATCCTATCTTATACATTGCTGTCTACCTTTAAATATAGCCTATATTCACCAATGTGAGAGAAATAAAAAAGTAAAAAAATAACAAAAGCACAATAGCAGCCTATTTGTGTGGCATTCTGCGGAAACCGTCGGATGTCGCGGCCGCGCGGTCATTGCTGGTTATAAGCCATAAAAGATCGAAAATTGTTTTCTGTCAAAATTTAGATTTTTGATGTTTTCTATAGTTAACACCCTAAACTTCATTGTAATGTACAAAAAGTATAGCTTCTGAAAAACTGTTAATTTCAACGTTTTTTGGACATGTCAGCTAGCAAGATTTCCAAGCCATTTCAAATCAAATGCTCAGTTTGCTTGCTCTTTTGAGTGCTGCAGCAGCCCCAAACAACTGATCAATGAAGTCAGGCTGTTAAACTTAAAAATAACTTGCTGAGAAGTTATTAAACTGACATTTACATTCACAACGTGATTACGAACGAAAGGATTTACTTTCCATATTCGCCACAGAATTAGAATTAAAGTGGAGTGGAATGCAATTTTCTCGGTTATCACTTTATTGACACAGGTCAACTTTAAAATTATGTAACTTCAGTTGTGATAAAGATATCTGAGTGATTTAAACATATTTGTATTCAGGATAGTTTGTAGTTTCCAAATATGTATAATACCCAGAAAGACCCAAATGTTCACGATGTGAAGAGTTTCCGCAGGCCGCCACACATTTGTCATTGTTCAAAACCAAAGACAGCACTAGCCTTCTGATAGTTCAGCACCAAGGATAGCATCGTCGAAATAACACACAATCAATGGAGGAAAGGAAAACATTTATTCTTGCCAATAAGTAGGCTAAGCAAGTATATTTATTGTTGGTTGCTGGTGAAGACGTGCTGCTGCTAGCTACCTGCGGCTGCGGTAGTGTTTCGTCTGGAGATGTTGATAATATTCCTCTCTGGCTGGTCTAAATAAGTGTGTAATCTTCGGGTGTTTTGCTCGAGTTTATTCAGACAACAGTTTATTGCTGCGCTTTTGAGCACCGCGTGCATATTTTCTTTTACTCATGTCTCTACCGTCATCTAGCAGAACGTAGCCTAATGATTAGCATTTTTTAAATGTGCGCGTTCAATAGGCGTAATGGCCCAAAAGGCACGTAAGATACGCAAAAGCCATTGTTGCCAGATTCAGGGATTTTGAGACTATTTAGCCTATTTAGATCTGTTACGTTGCCTACATTACGGAATTCCTTTACCTGGCAGTTGAAACTTGGGGCTCTAAATGAGCGCCCTCAAAGTGTTTTCCTTGTTTTTTTTTATATATTTTTTTTATATAGGCCTAGTCTGTTTTTTGATATGCATATGCATGCAGGGCGGGGCCCTTAGGGCGTGGGGGCCCCCCGCCTTGCGGGGGCTGCGGGGGCTTCCCAGCCGCCACTGTATGTATATCCATTTCATATGTAAAAGTCATATTTCTTTTTCGAAAAATAAAATAATCTCTGTTCAAGACACTCGCTGTATTTTCCCGCTAACCCTAACCCTTCTCACTCCTCCCTATGTTTGTGTGTGCGTGTGTACTGTATGTATGTTTTCATACGTCTGTGTATTTACGTGGCGTGTGTTTGTGTGTGTTTGTGTGTGTGTGTGCGTGTCTAGCCTGCTCGTCTCGCTACCCTCCAGTTGCCCCTCGCGCCCTGCTGGCCAGAGCTGGGACTGAAGCTTCCTGCCCTGCTGTTCTCAGACAGGAAGCTGCTGTTCTCAGAAGATCAGAACCCCATCCAGGTAGGAACACATACCTGTAGAGACTCAACACATTGGACACTATGTTCATGTCTGACACACTGATCAAAAGCAACATACAAATAGTTTTGCATTTAGTAAGAACAGTAGATAACAAAGGTTCAGAAGTGCATAACTCTAACAGTATTTCAGTGGGTAGAGCCAAGGGTCTGTATTTTACTATTTAATATCAGCATAATCTTAAATACAGTATGTTAATGTCGAAGTGCAATAATAACAATATAATCATGTCAGAACTTGGTGCCAAAGCCTCCTCGATGCCCGGAGCCCAGCCGCAAGAGCAAGGCTGCCAGGAAGGCTGCAGGAGCTGAGAAGGACACAGGGGGCAACAAAGGGCCTTTGGCAGAGTCCTGGAGGGTTGTGGAGGACCCTGGAGCGGCTTATCCTTCAGCCCTGGATGACGAGCTGGCAGGACTAGGCAGGGTGGTGAGTAGAAGGCCCTAATCCACCTCCCTGGGTACTACAGACTCCAGCCAGGCTCCTCTTCTCCTCTCTATCTTCCTCCACCTTTCCTGTATCTCTGATACTGGCTCTGTTACTGTGACTTGCTAAGTATTTTTCTTGCCTGCAGGTGACTGGTGGTGCATGTGCAAAGATGCTTCCCATCCCCCAGACCAGCTACTGTGAGTCTTTGTTCATTAATATATCAAATGTTGACTATTCCTGATGAAATGATCACTTTCTGTTAAGAGAAGGGATCCACCAATCACATTGTCACTCTCCTCTTCCTGTAGGTGTTCTTCCAGCAATCAAAAGTTCCTCTCACCCACTGGAACCAATCAGAGCATCGGCCTCTGAAACACCCGGGCCCCTGGGCTGCAGAGCCACACCAGATGGAAGGGAGAGTGCGTACTCCTCTCCACCTGCATCTCCACCTGCGTCTCCACCTCCATCTCCACCTCCGTCTCCATGCCGACCTGAGGCGCAGTCTCCAGGTTCTTCTCCACCTCCAACCTTGAATGACCCCATGACCTGGGAGACCACGCCCAGTCTTCTGTCATCGGAGGAGACCGAGGACGAGCGTTCTGTGTTGGAGGCCATGATGTCACACCCGTGAGTGCTCTTCCAAACGTCCCCTTTAGACTAGTGTCCTGTTCAGCATAATGTTACGATGCGTCGTCAGTTGTCATTGTACTGTGAAGTGATGTCAAACGTCAGTTCTTGTTCTTGTTACAGTCATTGGAAAATCATCAACAGGGTCCTGTTGAGAAAGGTAAATAAAATGTTTACGTTAATTTCCTGACAATCACCACATGTATATGTATTGCCATATCACATCTCTCCCTCTCCCTCTCCCCCTCCCTCTCCCCCTCCCTCTCCCTCTCCCCCTCCCCCTCCCCCTCCCCCTTTCCCTCTCCCTCCCTCCCTCTCAGAACAAGAGCGTAGCTGAGCTGCAGAAGCGCTCGGAGGAGGTCATGGAGTGGGTTCTCAAGGTGACCAACGAGGTGGTCCTGCCCGCCATGGCCCTTTACCAGGTCCTCCACATCCGCAAAGACCAAGATGGCCGCCCGCTGTCCGCCACCATCTCCTACAGCAGCTGTGACTCCCAGAGTGACAGGTCCTCTTCCGCAGGGCTGCTGTCCACAGCCAGGCCTGTCACTGGCTCTCTGACTGGGATGGTATGTTTCAACCCTGCTGATTCTCCCCAGGACCAGGCCTCTTCTCCGGGCTCCGCCCAGCCCTACGTCCCCCAGGGCGTTCTGAGAATAATCTCAGAGAGGTTGCACCATCTGCTGCTAGGAGGGCAGGGATCCAGGTCCCAGAGCAGGATGCTGGGTGGCAGGCCTCTGATGTCCGAGGAGGACGTCCTCGCCACGGCATCCCTCACTGTGGCAGAGATCCTGCTGAAGGTGCAGGCGGTGAGGGATAAACAAGAGCACGATGCAGAGGACAAGCTGTCAGCCTGTGCGGAGGAGCTCTACGAGTCTGTCATGGGAGAGGTGCTGGAGAAGTTTGCACTCCACCGCCCCTGCTACTTGCTGTCGGACTGCCGTGTGACCAGCATCTCCGAGGACCTGATATGCAACGCCTGGCAGGACGCCAAGGAGAAGATTCAGGTCCTCGCCAGCAGCCACACCGACGCCATCAACGAGCTGGTGTCCCCGCGGCCCCCGTTGTCTGCCGACACGAGGGAGAGGATGGAGATGGCCTCCTTCCTCATTGGTAGCGTGGCGGAGGCGGAAGAGATGGAGAAGGCGATGGCTCCGCCCAGCCGCGTGACGTCACCGACCCTCTGCTCCCTGAAGGAGAGCCTCTCTGGAATCCTGGCCTGCCACGCCCTGTTCCAGAGCCCGGGCGTGGTCCCCACGGAGGAGAAGCTGGACCTGGTGAGGATGGTGGGGGGCTTCCTCCAGGAGATGGAGCCCACAGAAGGAGGCTCTTCCCTGGACCAGCCCCAAGAGGCCTACGAGGCCTCCCTGCTCCAGAGCGTGGCCACAGCCTGCAACGTAATCCACAACGTCCTGAAGAACTTCCACGCAGCCCAGCAGCTGACTGGGCAAGTGGAGGTGGCAGACTTCCTGCAGCCTGGAAGTAAGACCTTCACCATGGTGGTGAAGTCTGTTAGCCAGAGCCTGCTAGGAGACGTTGCCATGGAGCTGGATGCCCTGAGGAGGAGCCCGTGGGCCAGCATTAGCAGTGGGAGGAGCAGCAGGAATCAGGAATGCCTCCCTCTTGACACGCAGCAGGAGCAACCAGTGGAGTGCAGCTCTGCTAGCAAGGAAGAGCAGGAGGAGGAGGATCCTCAGAAGGAGGAGACCGCCCCTCCCTCCTCCAGGAGCACTAGCGCCTGGAGCGAGGCTAGCAGTGCTGCCAGCTGCCAAGACCTCAGCTTCACCGCTGAAAACATGCTGGACGCCATCGTGCGGATGGCCCACTCGGCCTCCAGATCCTCCCCCGACAATCAGGACGACAAATGCGACGGAGGCTCCTCCGTCAAATCGTTCGACCAGGCGGAGTACGACCTGGGCCGCCTGCTGGCATCCCACACCATGTGCACCAGGATGTTCCAGGTGAGGATCCACCACTTCTCCGAGCAGTTGATTGGACGCATTTATCAGCTTCTCCTGGACACCCGGATGGGACGACTCCCCTCGACACCCCATTGCCGCTCCGAGCCCAACTTCCAGAGCCTGGAGGACAAGGAGCGCCTGGACCAGGAGCTCTTCACCCCTCTGCTTTACAATTTCTTCCAGACGGCCTTCAAGAGCCTGATGGGGAACCTGCTGGGCGAAGAAGACCTCACGCACGACTCCTGCAGCGATGCGTCCTCGGACAGCAGTGACAGCAGCAGTGACAGCAGCAGTGACAGCAGTGACTGTCCCTCCCTGGACTGGTCCCGTGGGATGACGCCGGGCCCCAGGCATGGGGTTGTGGGTAGTAGGAGATCGCAGAGCAGGTTAAAGCCCTCCTGCAGCCAGGACCAGAGGTGGGCGCTGGAGGCCATTTGTGAGGTGTTGACTACCCAGGCGGGAAGTGACCTCTACAAGACCTGCAACGACCCACAAGAAAACATGTTCGTTGTTAGCAAAGGTAGATACATTTTTTTACCTTTCAGATAAAAAAACTGGTAACTATACTATTTTAAGACATGCTATTGTAAGACAGATTTGTAAGTATTGAGTTCTGCTGAATGACAGTGTAGGTCAAGTAAATAACTATAATAATAATATTGTAGTTAACAGCCAAAATATGTAATGAGAAAAGTATAGTTAATAGCTGTAATAGTGTAGTTAAAAGTGTGTTTTCTTGTGCCAGGCCTTGATGCTGAGGCCATGGCCAAGGTCGGTAACCTAGCCAGCTCCTCCTCTGAAGACATAAACCAGGAAGTGACAACAGGAAGTCTCGACCCAGAGTCAGGTCTCATCAACCAGGAAGTAGGCCAGCCTGAGATGGATGACAACGAAAATGCTGACTACACTGATGATTTCCACGAAGAGGAAGAAGGGTCAGATTGCCAGACAATTGCCAAGGGTGCATTGATCAAGGAAGAAGAGGAGGATGAAGATGATGGAGCTCCAGGCCTCCCTGAGGAGGTCCAGGATCATCCCTCCCTACCTGCGAGACACTCTGAGACACCCTCCCTACAGCCTGGGGAAGTTCTGATCCAGGAGAAGGTCCTGATACCCCCCCGGCCCAGTGCCCTGCACCACCAGACCCTGCATGACCTGCTGCACAGGTTGGTGGGACGCCTGGCCCTCCAGGGGCCCCTTCGTTCCTGCTTCACCCCCACCAACTCGGAGATAGAGGCTGACCTCCTCCAAGACGTGAGACGGTTTCTCTGGAACCAGGCTAGGATTGGCCTCGTCCTGGAGCATGAACCCCAGAACCCGTTCTTCGGTGGCGCCGATGCCCTGGACGCCATGTTTGAGGCGACCTACGCTGAGCTGATGCTCTGTTCCGATAGAAACAGGGCCCAGGTCCACTCCGCCCTCCAGGGAGGGGCAGGCATCGTCTGCATGGCCGAGAACGTCGCCAAGGTAATCTTCCGTCATGCCGAGGTTTGGCGGCCTTCTGCCGTGTCGGGTGAGAGTCATGATTTGGAAACAGGTTGTGAGGAGAAGGAGAGCGCAGAGGACTCTGCTGGCTTGGAAAAGGCCGGTAGAAATTCCACCACCTTCATCACAAACACGAGCTTGGATGAAGGACTTGAGATGGACTCTGCTGGCTTAGAAAAGGCCAGTGGAAGTTCCAGCCCCTTCATAAGCAACACAAGCTTGGATGAAGGACTTGAGATGGACACTGCTGGCTTAGAAAAGGCCAGTGGAAATTCCAGCCCCTTCATAAGCAACACAAGCTTGGATGAAAGACTTGAGACTGCTGAGTCTGCTGGCTTGGAAAAGGCCAGCAGACTCACCTCCTGCCTCTTGTCCTCCTCCACTTCCCGGTCCTGCTACTCCTCCTCTTCTTCCACCTCTGTTTTCTCCTATTCTTCGTCCTCCCAACCCTCCACCAGCTCATCCACCTCCAGGGGCTCCATGGCTCGGGCCCCTAGCCCAGAGGGACATCATTTGGGGCCGCTCGGAAAGACTGACACCCCCATCCTCCAGAGATGGTTCAGACTGGTAAGCTGAAAACAACACCACACACTGGCACTAGGTAGAACTGACCTGTACTGAGTCAGCGATAAGAAGGGACGACATGTGACAATCTAAATGAATCTGTGTGTCTTTGCTCTCACTTCCAAACCCAGAAGAAAGAGAAGACTTTCCTTAAGGATGGACAGAATGTGGCTGCCAAGGGAAAAAAGACAAGCAGAAACAAAGTGTCTCCCCTTAGCGCTGAACGTAAGATCCTGACTGCACATTTGCTCATTTAGGCTTTCCCACTTTAGTTGGCTCTCCCACCATTTCACACACACATACTTGCACACACACTCACAAACACACACTGCATACAGATACGCACACACACACACACACACACTATTTTTAAGTGAGAGGTCACAGTGCTGAAGTTCCGTGTGATGTCATACCCTGTTGTGTGATGGTGTTTCCTGTCCAGGTCCAGACCTTGGCGAGTCCTCCATTGCCAGAGGACAGGAGAAGAAGAAGAAGAAGACGTCCATCAAAGCCTTCTTCAGGGGGTTCTCTGCAGTTCTCTCTAGGGCTTTCTGCTTCGGCTGCGTGAAGGATATTCACCAGTAGAGGGCGCCACCTGCTTACTCAACTGGCTGGCAGAGAAAGAGAACCTGTCACTATGACAACAACTGTAGCTACTTCCCTCTTCTTCAATTTTTTTGTATATTCCAATAAAAAATACTGGAATTTCGTTTATATCTCCTTTGTAATCGTTAAGCTGTTTGTGTAAAAGGTTGTGACATCACCATGTCAGGACTGCAGCCACACAGAGAGGCTGATTAGCATTTGTTAGAGTAATTGTACACAATCACTTTACATCAGTGTAAAAGTTACCTTAAACAATGGCAGACATGTGTATGTAAAACTTTTACATACACATGACCAAACTATTTATTTTGAGAATGCTACTTGAGTTTTTTCAGAATAGTTGTTATTATTCCCCAATTTTAAAAGAGCCTTCTTTTGTAATTAATGGGCGGAGCTAGTTCAGGCACGGAACTCGGGCAGCGCGCGCCACATCACCCATCGCCGTGTTCTCAGCCCATAGGCTTAGCTTGATAGGCGGCGCTATAAAGTCGCACACATGCACGCACACGCGTCCTCGATTACCCTTGTCTTCTGCGCTGCTGCCACCTACCACCATCCCCTTCTCCCCCTTGTGGTCTGTCTGTTCTCCCCGTGGGGGATTTAACTCGTTGTTCCCTCCCTCATGTCATGCATGCTGCAGTGAAGGCAGGGAGTGCTTCCCCATGTACATCCATTCCGCCAATGTCAAACCATTTGTCATGTGTATGAATAAATGGGGAAATCAATCACTTGAGTGTCTTGACTGAATTAGATTGGTAAATGGACTGCATTTTTATAGCACTTTTCTACCTTAGCGGCACTCAAAGCGCTTTACAATGTTTGCCTCATTCACCCATTCATACTCATACTCGCACATACCGACGGCAGCGAGCTACCATGCATGGCGCCGGCCAGCTCATCGCGAGCAACATGGGGTTCAGAGTCTTGCTCAAGGATACTTCGGCACATGACCGAGGACGAGTCGGGGATCGAACCGCCAACCTTGCCATTAAGAGACAACCCTCTCTTGATTTATGGTGTGTGTGAGCCACTCTGTTTGATAACTTGTATTTTTGGAGCAGTTGATCCAGTTGCAGTAAGTTTTATTGCACACGCACGCACACACTGGCACATAGCACAGAAAATAAACCGGAACCACTTGACCTTTTTTGGAATCTTCACAAAACGTGATCTGCTCACAAAATTCACACTTGAGAATAGGACATTATTGTCATCAAACAGAGCTACAGAGACTGGGTGAGAAAAAGAGAGAGAGGTAGAGAGAGCCACAGATGACCTTTCAGATGACCACTTGTACTTCAGGTGACCACTCCTATGGTGACCAATGTAATAGATGTTTAGGATGCATGTACAATTGTCAGAAAAGGTGAAAATGTCACCCTTCATTCTGTATAAATGATATTGTGTTCAACATTCCTTTTGTGCAGAGAGGAACTACCCCTAAGTTAACTCTAGGCTTACGTAAACGTACAAACCTTGTGTGGGGGGGAGGGTGAGCATTTGTGACTCTGTGTTGCCCAAGACTACAGGATGTTGGGGGGGTTTGTTTTTGTAAAGGAAATAGGAGCTTTTATGACACCAGGACTAGAGATTCAGCTGCTATTGTGTTTCAACCAGGCTTGATGTCGTAAAGACGCACACACATACGCGCAAGATCTATGCAAGGGAGTTAGCCAATGAGAGGAGACATAGGACAACTGCATGTCTTTATGATGACTGTATGTCTTTATGAGGACCAATGACAATTGAAAACTGTGCTCTGTAAATGGTTTGCAAGGAGACTGGCTTTGAGACAACTTTGGACCTCCATTGCTATTAGTCTCCTTGCAGCCGCCAGCAAGTAATAAAGCTTCCTTGACTTCATCGACTCTGTGCATTACCTTTATTCATTTAGCAGACGCTTTTACTTGATAATGACATTTCTTCAACAGCAATTCATGTGTTTTAAATGTGGTTCATGTCAGGGGCGTAGCCAGAAAAATATTTTTGTCTAGGCCTATAAAAATATGGATAGGCATCTTTTCATTTTGTTTTACTTATTTACTTTGCGATGTGCACCCTGTGCATAAGTTTTCGGAGATATTTTCGTTTTCGGGTAGGCCTTAGTGGCTACGCCCCTGGTTGATGTATAAGAAACATGCTGAAACAACCACTTATGTTCTTTGCAGGAAGGGGAGATAATTAAGCCGAGTTTGTAGGTTGAGAGGTTGTCCTGTGTTAGGAACTGTTGGGGGATGGTTTATGGTTGGGCTGATGGCTATCTGTTCTGTAGCCTAGACTACTAAATATTTCTGAGGGTGATGACCCCACTAAGGTCAGTTGACCATTTGGGATGGTCATCTTCTGGAGTTTTAGAATTCCTGACTTCATCACCTGGGGGAAGGAGCTTTGGGACATCACGTTCTGAGGCTGTGTTGTTTCAACTGTGATTGTATTGTTTTGGGAGTGAGCTAATGATGGGAAGAGACTGAAAACAGATGCATCTTTAAACTAAACAGTTTAATATAAATAGGTCTGGTATAGGTTATACCCTTATCAAGCAGAACTTTGGAGCGATGCGTTTTGGTTGGAAACTGAATTTAGAACATTTGGCTCATAAGGCAGCTTAGGACTGATAGCGAAGTGCTTCACAAGTCGTTAATTGCCGGTATATCTACGAGGGCTGGTGAAGTCTCTCACTTTGCGTACGATGGAAACCAAGTGGATGGTTGAGTCACTCGTTTCGTTTAAAAAATGTTATGCACAAACCTCCGACATGTCATTAGCGCAGAAAATGTGCGATTGTCTATTCATTTATTTAAAAACGTAAGATTAATTTGAATATAAAACATCGATCCTAGAGATTGCAGGTGGCCTATTGTCCTCCTCCACCCTCATAATTTTTTGTTGTTGACAAATTCAAGCCATTTCGCTCTGGATCTGGAAAGGGTTATTTTGCTTTCTCAAAAAAAAAGAATATATATATATATATATATTTGAATTGTATCAAGATTTCTGGGATTACATTAAGGACTTTATTATAATCCCAGTGAGGCCCTTGTGGAATGCATTGTTCAAGGAGAATTGGCTCCCACTATGAAACAAGGGTTAGCCTATATGTTTTATTTCAAACCTAAATAAAATGATCCATGATTTAGATAAGACACCTAAATCTAAACATAGATTCTGGCAGCTGTGTCTGCAAACCGTTTTATGTCTGGACAAATTTGATTTAGACTGTACTGGACATCAAGGCGTTGGCATTTGTAGTTAGATTCGTGTTCACGCGCAAGCTTGTATCTTCAAATAATTCCATAGTAGGGCCAACGAGAAAGGTTATAGTCAGGTTTAATTGTGTATTTTGCTCTTGCGTAAAAGCTCATGTAAATACGTGTATTGATGTAACGTCCTTGAGTGTAATTATTTGTTGTTGTTATTCACCATCAATAATATAAACAACAAAAAGAGAAAACATACACGCCAATACGAACAAGTTATTCCTCAAATTAGGCCTCTTGGAATTGGTATGATGCAAACCTGGTTATGTGACGAGAATTGTCCAAAAAAGCTTGCCATTTACGCATATAGGCACAATCTAGGACTGTGTGGATATTTCCTTGTCTGAACGGTTTAACATTCTTGGAGTCGCGATCAAAAATAAAAACTCAAATTGTAAAATGAAAGTTGTATGGTGCCATGCAAAATCGGTTGTCACCCGCACAAAATGAGCGAAAACATTATGTGCGCAAAATGCTGAAGAAAATGAACGAATTCTACTTCAGCCATGGCACCCTGGCAGCGCACCTGATTCCGCCACCTCAACTACACCTGTGTTATCGGACGTGGTATCTTTCGCAGGCTAACTGATAACCCTAACTTTCTGTAAGTCGCTCTGGATAAGAGCGTCTGCTAAATGCTAAATGATTAGCCTAAATGTAATGTAGCCTAAATGTCCGATAAGGCAGCATATTGTATACGACTTCACTGTTCTTCTAAATAATACATTGTGCTTCCTTGGTTCTCTCCTCTACCAATAACTCGTACATACACATATTATTCCGTTTATTATTTGAAGTGACTTTATGCAATGTATGAGATCGTACCCCTTGTTATCTGAACAATTTCGGAGCGCTTGAACACTTCCCATTTTTTGGTACTAAATGACATCTGACTCATTCAGTCTCCAACCACCGAGGAGAGAGGACCTCTGAACTATCGCTTAGGAAAACTGCACACACAGCCTAGCCTGCGAGTCGGGTCTCTCTCTCGCCCCAAACAATATGTTTCTATCTCCTTTGAAACAAATGGGACAGCGGGCAGCGTTGTGAAGAGTTGTTAGGCGTACACTGTGTGCACTGTTTCCCAGCAACCTAGGTTTCTTGCTCTATTGACACGAATGATGTCCACTTGCAAACCAGACAAGCCACCTGTTGGTTTCTAGCTCATTTCTATTTCATTTTAGAGCACATCGAGTCAAAAACAGGAAAAAAAATAATATTGAAAGTAGAAAAAAAAACAAAAAAACTTTGATTGCAAACCAGGCAGGCGCGAGGCCACCAGTGACCCGAGGCCTTGTGCGGTCACACAGCTGGGACAACCCATGTCACGGTTCTGGCGGGCAGCATCATGGCGAGATGATAGGCGTACACTGTGTGCACTGTTTCCCAGCAAACTAGGTTTCTTGCTCTATTGACATGAATGATGTCCACTTTTCCCCAGCCTCACAGCTCAATTGAAACTAATCGGACAGTGGGCAGCGACGTAGCGAGTTGATAGGCGTACACATTATTTTCCCAGCCACCTACCTGTAGGTTTCCAGCTCCATTGACACGAATGATGTCCTCTTTTTGCCAGCCACACAGCTCAATTGAAACTAATCGGACAGTGGGCAGCGTCGTAGCGATTTAATAGGCGTACACTGTGTGCACTTTTTCCCAGCCACCTGTTGGTTTCTAGCTCATTTCTATTTCATTTTAGAGCACATCGAGTCAAGAACAGGAATACCAAAATATTGAAAGTAGAAAAGAAAAACTTTGTGATAGCAAACCAGGCAAGCCACATGTTGGTTTCTAGCTCATTTCTATTTCATTTTAGAGCACACCGAGTCAAAAACAGGAATAAAAAAATATTGAAAGTAGAAAAAAACAAAAAAAAAACTTTGTGGTTGCAAACCAGGCGGGCGCGAGGCCACCAGTGACGCGAGGCCTTCTGCGGTCGCACAGTTGGGACAACCCATGCCACGGTTCTGGCGGGCAACATCATGGCGAGTTGATAGGCGTACACTGTGTGCACTGTTTCCCAGCAACCTAGGTTTCTTGCTCTATTGACACGAATGATGTCCACTTTTCCCCAGCCTCACAGCTCAATTGAAACTAATCGGACAGTGGGCAGCGTCGTAGCGATTTAATAGGCGTACACTGTGTGCACTTTTTCCCAGCCACCTGTTGGTTTCTAGCTCATTTCTATTTCATTTTAGAGCACTTCGAGTCAAGAACAGGAATACAAAAATATTGAAAGTAGAAAAGAAAAACTTTGTGATTGCAAACCAGGCAAGCCACCTGTTGGTTTCTAGCTCATTTCTATTTATATTTCATTTTAGAGAACATCGAGTCAAAAACAGGAATAAAAAAATATTGAAAGTAGAAAAAAAACAAAAACACTTTGTGAGGCAGGCGCGAGGCCATGTGCGGTCGCACAATTGGGACAACCCATGCCACGGTTCTGGCGGGCAGCATCATGGCGAGTTGATAGGCGTACACTGTGTGCACTGTTTCCCAGCAACCTAGGTTTCTTGCTCTATTGACTCGAATGATTACCACTTTTTCCCAGCCACACAGCTCAATTGGTTATAGCTGGCTGCGATGCCACCTCCTGTCTATAATGAGACAAATGAAACATGTTAACTTCAAAAATCAAGTAATAAAGTGTAAATATTACAAGTCTAGACAACCTACGTGTTTGAATTGTTGTTTGGGTTTCATGGATATTTTATTATTTGGCTATTGCATCCAGAGATATTTTAAAGGCGTCAGTTGTCAGATGGCTGAGCGGTGAGGGAGTCGGGCTAGTAATCTGAAGGTTGCCAGTTCGATTCCCGGCCTTGCGAAATTGACGTTGTGTCCTTGGGCAAGGCACTTCACCCCACTTGCTTCGGGGGGAATGTCCCTGTACTTACTGTAAGTCGCTCTGGATAAGAGCGTCTGCTAAATGACTAAATGTAAATGTAAGGCACAAGCCCAACTGAACAAGATTCCCTCTCCGTCCGTCAGATTCCCTCTCCCTCTCCGTCCGTCAGATTCCCTCTCCTGTCCAGGACGAGACCTTGGCGAGTCCTCCATTTACAGAGGACATTTCCTCCCGACTTGGAGAGAATTGTAAAACGAAAGTTCTTATCACCTGGGGGAAGGAGCTTTTTTCCAATCACACAGCTCAATTGAAACGAATGGGACAGCGAGCCGTAGCGAGTTGATAGTCGTGCACTTTTTTAGAGCCACCTCCTCTTCGGATCCTCCTCGATTTCCTCCTTGGTTTCTCTCTTCGATCCTCTTCGGTTTTCTCTTCGGTTTCCCAGCCTCTTCGGATCCTCTTCGGTTTCCTCTTCGGTTTACCAGCCTCTTCGGATCCTCTTCGGTTTCTTCTTTGCACTATCCCGGCGGCGACTCGAAGTGGCTGTGAGCTGGAAGCATAGACTTATATAGCCTACAAGGCTGGAAGGCGTAACGGACTGACAGTGGCCCTTCGGATTGGTTATAGCTGACTGTGATGCGCTTTAGCACCTCCCATTTGTTTGTACTACATGACATCTGACTAATTCAGTCTCCAACCACCGATGAGTGAAGTCCTCTGAACTTTCGCTCAGGAACACTTCTTAACACACACAGCCTAACCTACTGAAATTAACAATATTTTTTTTTTTAAAGAAAAATTGTGCTTCCGTGGAAATCTCTCCAGTACCAGTAACTGATACATGCCAATACGCACAAGTTAATCCTCAAATTAGGCCTCCTGGAATTGGTATGATGCAATTACCTTGTTATCTGACAAGAATTGTCAAAAAGCTTGCCATTTACGCATAGGCACAATTTAGCAACCTGAATCTAGGGCTGTGTGGCTATACTTGTCTGACAACATTCTTGGAGTCGCGATCAAAAATATAAACTTTAAAACAAAAAATTGTAAAATGAAAGTTGTATTGTGCCAGGAACAAATCGGTTGTCACCCGCACAAAATAAGCGAAAACAATATGTGCGTAAAACGCTGAAGAAAATGACCGAAGCCTAGTTCAGCCATGGCACCCGGCCAGCGCACCTCATTCATTTAGTCATTTAGCAGACTCTCTTATCCAGAGCTCTGGGATACCCTGCGAAAGTTACAACGTCCGATGAGGCGGCATCAAAATGCCTCAACGATACGACTTCACTCACTCCCTGTTGTAAGATATCATTGAGGTGCTGCCATCCCCATCCATCTCCCCAGTGTTGTCTGAACAATTTCTAAGCGTTTTAGCGCCTCCCATTTTTTTTGTAGGCTTCTACATGACTCATTCAGTCTCCAACCACCGAGGAGAGAGGACCTCTGAACTTTTGCTTAGGAACACCGCATAACACACACACTGCATGTTTAAATTAACAATAAAAAAATCTTCTAAAAGAGAAATTGTGCTTCCGTAGAAATTTCTCCAGTACCAGTACCTCATACATGCCAATACGCATACGTTATTCCTCAAATTAGGCCTCCTGGAATTGGTAGGATGCAAACATTGTTGTGTGAACAGAATATTTAAAAAAGTTACCATTTAAACATCGGCACAATCGGGCCTACCTTATAACATGCTTGGAGTCGCAATCAGAAATAAAAAGCTTTTAAAACTTTTATTGTAAAATGAAAGTTGTATAGTGGTATGAAGACTATCACCCGCACAAAATGAGCAAAATCATGTGCGCAAAATGTTGAAGAAAATGAACGAAGTAGGCCTACATATGAACCCCTAGCTGCGTGCATAATGGAATCCTGACAATGGCGGATTACTCCTCAAAATTGCAACATTTACATGTTACAGGGTTAGACTTCGACTGACAACAGAATCTTTAAATTACATTTCAACCACGGCTGAATTGTCCGAACATTGTTATGTCTAGGTATGACTGTTCAGAACATCCAACAAAGCTGGTTTATCCAACCATGCTTTATGTTTATTCATTTTTTTATGCAACAATGTGTATCCAACCTCGGCTGAATTGTCCAACCAAAGTTTGTATATATGGCGTCCTCCTCAGCTCCGAACGCAGAAGACGCACCTCAAGGCTGTTGTAAACCTCGCACAAGTCTCCAATTAAAAAACGACCAATTTTCCTGTCATGGAATCCGTGTTGTCTGACGAACTACAGGACGAGCAGTCCACATCAGTCAACTGGACTTTGACATTTGGATGCATTCGTCTGACTTTCCAATCAGACGCCAGCGGAACCGCTTTCGTGTTGAGATGTGTGAGGAATTTACCTGCCACGCCCACGAATAACTACAGGGGGATACCTGGGAGAGAGCATTTTTTCCAAAATCATGAAACCCCATCGGCAGTGCATGATAACACTGTCCAGGACGCAGTCACGACCATGGCGCTGTCCTCTTCGGATCCTGGATCAACCCTGAGCAACGAAGTAAATACTCACAGTGTGAACACAGTGCGTCTGGCACTTTCCGGGCAGCGACTCGAGATGGCTGTGAGCTGGAAGGCGTATGGACTGACAGTAGCCCTTTGTATTGGCTATAGCTGGCTGTGATGTCACCTCCTGTCTATCATGAGACTAATGAAACTTGTTAACTTCAAAATTCAAGCAATAAAGTATACTATTATAACAATTACAAGTCTAGCCCTCCTGTTGTGTTCTGGTCAAAAGTGACCACTTTACAAGTTTTCTCTCTGAGAAAATGTGGTTAATTTATTCTGATTGACATAAGGTTTCATTACTTTGTTCACACAGGGAAGGCCTATCTTAACAGCCAAAACATTTTTTCCAGAAGTTCATAAAAATGTGGGTGTTTTATTCTTTACTTTATTTTATACCTGCGGTGTTCCCGGTCGAAAATGACTGGTCATTGGAATGAATGGCTAAAACTAAAATGTTTGTTTAAAATTTTGTTCCGGCCCCCCCCCTTTCAACGGATGGACACACTTACCCTCCCAGAGCCCAACATGCATGTGTGTGTAATTGGACAAGATTACATTAAAAATAACCATTAGATTTAAAGTTACATTGTCAAGGATTACTTTATGACATTTTGATCCCGTCTTTAAAATTGGCAATTTTAACTGGTTTCATATCGTAGGCAAAAGTTCTTGGTTGGGACAGGCTACAACAGTTCTCACCCATTCTCAAGTGTGTAAGGGGGGCCTAGGGGGACGCCTCATTAGCTTCAAGGTTGTTACGTGTTTTCTCGCCCTAGAAGGAGTTGTTATGGAGAAAGGAGCCACAACAATGTATGAGAGAACAGAAAACAAGGAGGACAGCCAAGGTCATCAGTTGAGAACATGTAGGATTGAAGGCCAAGCGTCTGGGGGTGCAGGTGTTCCCTGAACCTCTGCCCATCGTGGGAGCAAAGCGGAACCAAGTGGAACAGGTCAGGTTGACCGTAGACAGATATCGAGTGTGTACACATGGCAGCCTCATTGACTCTGGGCAAGGTTTGGGAAAACATTGAGAAACCGCTCTATGAAGGGAGGAGGATTTTCCTAATTTAGACTATATAAAGTGTTGCATCTTTTTGTAGCTTTGCTGAATAAACCTCTCACGCCATCTTGACTCTTCTGTCTTGGAAAATATCCTACAATGATAGCCAATGCTATTAACCAGTGGTGTCTAGTGAAATCAGATGGCTGAGCGTTTAGGGAATCGGGCTATTAATCAGAAGGTTGCTGGTTTGGTTCCCGACCATGCAAAATGACGTTGTGTACTTGGGAAAGGCACTTCACCCTACTTGCCTCGGGGGAATGTCCCTGTATTTACTGTAAGTCGCTCTGGATAAGAGTGTCTGCTAAATGACTAAATGTGCATTTAAATGTATTCAGTAATTGACTAGGTCAAGTAGTATTCTTCAAGTAATCTGACCCAACCCTGCAAGTATGTAAAGGAAAAAGGCTTGAAATGTATTTATGGGACATAACCTTGGCCACATTCATCTGGGAGGCACGGAGAGCAGCCATTGCCTAATTGATCTTAGAGTGCAGAGCTAGTGGAGACCCCAGCAGGTGGATCACCTCATCATTTTCCATCTCCAGGAACGGGTATAGACTTTTCTTCAAGTTTTTGCCATTTTAATTTTTGGGGCAATAAAACGTGCACGTTAATGGTTATTATTGAAATAATCTGATGAATGTCGATAATCTGATGAATGTCGACTTTTTTCAATAGGCTATTTTTACAGATTGTATTTTGTGTGTTTGTTCTTACATTCTCATATGGGTTTATACAGTCTCTCGGAGAAAAAAAGTTCCATCTATACTTTTATTCAAGTTTTTGACATTTTAGCTTAAGGACTACCAAGTGTTTTTCATTTATACTTTGCTCCTATACTCGTCACACAACAGAGTTTGCCTCCTAACACATCCAGAAGGCTTAATTTGAGGAAATCCGACACTCTTGCTGTTTGACCAGGTCTCATGCTAGTTTACATTTAGTCATTTAGCAGACGCTCTTATCCAGAACGACTTGTTATCTCTCTCTCACACACATCCTGTGGCCATTACAAGTTCCTCATTTGACGACTATCGCACCTGTGCCAGCCTTCCTACGAGACTCCTCTCTCACCACAGTCCTGCGGAGTGTTCCTCTTGTCACAGCACTACTTCGAACTTCAAACTTGAAGATAACACAATTCTTCAGACTGGAAAGTCATGCAAAAAAGCACACTATTATCTGAATGGACAATACTATCTGGATGATCAATGTATGGGTTATGAATGGTAAAACATGATTTACAAATTGATTGATTATCGTTGATGAGTAGGTCTGTTCTACGTTGAACTATAGTGTAGCGGACCGTAGCCTGCTTTGTAGGCTAGGCTACAGGACGGGGGAAAAGTAAACATTTGAATAACTTTTTAAAGATACGATCCTGGCTGCATGCACGTGATCCCCCGCCCAAAAATAGCATTCATTTGGCCTTTTTTGGGGGGGGAGGGCGTGAGCGGGGGAGGGAGCGAGCGGGGAAGGGGGTGAGCAGGGGTGAGCGGGGGAGGGCGTGAGAGGGGGAGGGCATGATAAATAATTTGTTGGGGCAAAATACGTGCCCCAACACAACTCAGTATTAGGTTAATTACATAAACACGCACAATGTACTTCCACACTATTCCTATTGCTCACTAGCCTGCACTTATTTCATGCAATGCATTTCATTATGCCAGAGAAGCACTCATCTTGCCTGTGCATTATTTGTGGACATTTCTCTATAATGTGACTCAAAACTGTAGGCTAATGCTTGGACAATATCACCGCCTAGTGGAAATAACTGGCACACTAACTGGCACTCATTTGAATGAAAATTTCCAGACATGGTGTCCGGTCCTGCCATCAGTTACTCCTACCTCCGTCTGTCAGCCAACAACATCTCTTGTACGGTGGAGTGTTCTGTGAAGAACGGGAGAGATGTGACCCTAACCTTGTACAAAGGAGAGGAGAGACTTAACCAGACCAGCAGTCCTGATCTCTCCTCCAACATCTCTCTCCATCTGGAGATGAAGGACCAGGATGGAGACACCTACAGCTGTGTGGCTGAAAACCCCATCAGTAACCAGACAGCCAAACTCCACAAGACAGAGCTGTGCCCAGGTCAGTGGCTGTTTCTCTCCATGTCAAGAGAAGCAGATGACAAACAACTAGGAGTCAACTGGGAGTCAACTAGGAGTCAACTGGGAGTCAGGTGGCTGAGCGGTTAGGGAAGCGGGCTAGTAATCCAAAGGTTGCCAGTTCGATTCCCGGTCATGCCAACTGACGTTGTGTCCTTGGGCAAGGCACTTCACCCTACTTGCCTCGGGGAGAAAGTCCCTGTACTTACTGTAAGTCGCTCTGGATAAGAGCGTCTGCTAAATGACTAAATGTAAATGTAATGTAACTAAACATGGAGACTCTGAATCCTCAGTTTTCATAGTAACATCTCTGATGCACTTTATTACACAAATTATAAACATTATAGTACACTGTCATGTCTGCCGGTCTGTTTACTGTTGGTTATAAAAACGCCTTGTGAGAAAGACAACCATTTAACACTCACTTTTGACCACAGAACCTGGAAACACTAGTAAAACTCCATAGTTGTGTGTGTATGTGTTTCTTCAGGTCTGCCTACAACCACCAACTTTCGCAATCACACTAGGGACCGGGGTACTGTGGCTGTGATTGTGGCTGTGGCATACAGGAAGTTTAAGGTATAATTTGGTAAAATATTCAACCAATAGAACCAAGTTGAATATTATTTGACAGTCATTACAGTATATACTTGTATTGATGGCACTGTTGATTGCTGAAGGTCTGCATGTGTTCTAGTAAGCAAGAGTTCACGTTGTTGTGTCTCACAGAGAGGTTGTGATGGAGAGGGAACCTCCACGGAACATGACAGTTCTGCCAAGTCTGTCATCTGATGACCAGTGATGCTGTAGGCAAGGAGAGTTGCTGAATGAAGGTTTTTCTAAATGCTTTTCTAAAAAAAACAAAAGGAAGAAAACTACTAGAATTTTGAACTGCTGTTCAATGTTATCTCCTCTCATTACATGCATTTTGTATGCCACTTTGGTATGGTAAACAATTTACATACACTTCCTTTTTGGTCATCATTTGGTTTCCTGTAAATTGTTTTTCTAATGAGAGACAAATACAACATAATGAGTCAACATTCATCTAATGGTTTTCTCGAGAACAGAACAGAAATGATATAAAAAAAGACAAATAGATTCTTCATGACTTCTACTGTGCTCGACAACAACAAAAACTAATGCAGCACACAGCTTTGATATCTGTCACTGTTAAATTGGAAGGGGACCAGGAGTCAGATCCAAGTGAAGAACAGAACTTTAATAAGCAGATTCCAAAGGTACAAAGGGATAATCCAATGATGTGGTCAAAACGGGTGTGTCAGTACAGGAACAACAGGTATTGAGGGGCAAATCCACAGGAGCATGGCCAGGGCCATGGGATGGTCAGACACGGAAGCAAACGGGAGCAAAAGGAAGATCCAAGACACTGGGTCAGGGTGCATCGTAACAAGGTCTGTCAGGGTGCCAGTGACAGGTTATACACACGTAGCAAGACTACAAAAGACTTTGCAAAGTGACTGTGCTGAAAGGGAATCTATTAAGTTCTGAGTTCTACTCCAGTTTTGAGGTCTTTGCATTGGCTTCCTGTCCAACAAAGAATTGACTTTAAAATCCTGCTGCTGGTTTATAAAGCACTGAATGGTTTAGGGCCTAAATACATTTGTGATCTGCTGCTACCTTATGAACCATCCCGACCCCTCAGGTCATCTGGGACTGGTCTACTTTGTGTTCCAAGAGTCAGAACTAAACATGGAGAAGCAGCGTTCAGTTTTTTCTGCACCACATATCTGGAACAAGGTCCCTGAAAGCTGCAGATCTGCTGAGACCCTCAGCTCCTTTAAATCCATATTGAAGACTTTACTAATCGCTGTTGCCTTTAATTGAACCAGATTAAAGAATATCAATTTCTGCATCTCACTCCTGCATTTTATTTTTTAAACTGCACTGCAACTTTTATTTTATTTCTTGCTTTTTGAATGTTTTTAATGTGTTATTGAATGTTCTTAATTGTTTTAAAATCGTGTTTTCTTTTGCATTATGTTTTGATGCTTTTAATGGTTTTATGTGAAGCACTTGTTGTTGAAATGTGCTATACAAATAAACTTGTCTTGCCTATATAGGGATGGGCGAATGATGCCTTGTGAAGCTTTGGACCATCTTAATCAATTGATTAAATCCTTATTTTTAAACTGTTGTTTAGTCTGTTCCTCTCGGTCACACACACTGTTCCCTCCTTCCAAAAAAAACTAACCTTTCTCAAATTCTAGACTTTTTATACTAGATGGCGTAGTCAGACTACGCTCATGCTACAATCATCCCTGTAGTTGTGACAGGCAGCATTCTTTGGGTCAACTGTAGGAAGAATATGACTGGGCTTATGTAGTGTGATTCTCTTTGGCTTAGTTGCCAACAATGGTGTGAGCTGAACTGTTAAAGGTTTCAGATTAAATTTACTTTTTAAAAGGAATGTAGAGAAGTAACTGACAGATGACCATTGACAACCTCATAACACCCAAATATAACATGAGTCAGACACATTTTAAAGGATACCTTAAAAGCTGAGTCATGAATTCCCATACTCATATTAACCCCTGCCTATGGCCTCACATACAACACATGTTAAACCAAGAAAAGAAATAGCAGTTTCATCATGCAGTAGGAATCGCCAAAGGGATTGTGGGGCACTTCCACATGCTTTCATAAGAGCATTACAACTCACTTGCAAGAATCCTCCTGATAACTGGGATAACTGGACCATCTAGAGGCTTTACTTAGAAATGCAGTTCATTGCGCAAATGAGACAAGTTTAAAGATTCTCAAATAGGAAGTTTGATAAAGATCTCTTTGGTATGATGTTAATAGATGAAAATAACAAGAGTCAAATAAAATGCAATGAATGTTTAATTAATGATTAATAATGTATGTGGATTACAGAGTAGTGGGAAACTGATCAGCATCTCCATTCTTCACTGCAGATGCAGCAGCTTTCATGGAGGTGATGTTCTCTGCATGTGAGATTCCACCATAGGTCTTCTCACCCACAGTGCAATCCTTCAAAAAGAAAAAGAAAATGTTCTATGTGCTCAGAACACCAGGAAACCATTGGTAACCAACATGGTATGCACACTGTCTGTTTATTATGAATGTAACCATGTTTACGTAATAACAACCGTGAAGATCAACTTAAAGGTTTTACTTTCTTTCCTCTTCCTCTCCTGAAAGCTCTCCTGACAGCTCTCCCGAAAGCCCTCATGAGGCCACAGAAACATCCTCCTCCCTTCTTCTTTGCTTTCTGCCTGGGAGCAGCTACGGAGCCACCATGGCTCTTGGAAGAAGCCGCCGTTTCTGGTTGAAGCTCTCTGCTCAGGTGAAGCAGGCTCAGGTCTCTGGCTGCGACAGGCTTGAGGTCTTCACTGGGTGAGAAGAGGAAGAGAAGAGAAGGCCTACCATTAACATCAGAACATATCAAATATTAATACTAATATCAAATATCAGGTTAACTAAGCTCATAAGTACAAAATACTTGGATACAATGATACTAAAAGAGTAAATGACTGTGACTTACATGATCTGTTTGTCTGTCTCTTTCATGTCCAGCAGCAACTGGATGTCAGTGGTAGGCTGATGCCTATCGGAAGTGTTCATCACAGCCTTGATTTTCTCACCATACAGCTGCAAGAAGGTCTCCCTTCCCACGACTCCCTGGAGACCATCAACAGGCTTCGTCAGGCTGGTCTCAGCTGCAGAAGATTTGAAGTCCTGGCTATCCTGGTGCAGGGTGGTGATCCTCACAGGTGTCTGGAGGTTAAGCTGGGACATAACCTTGGCCACATTCATCCGGGAGGCACGAAAGGCAGCCATTGCCTGATTGATCTTAGAGTGCAGAGCCTGTGGAGACCCCAGCAGGTGGATCACCTCATCATTTTCCATCTCCAGGAACATACCGGTGAGCTTTTCAGCTAGGTGTGGTTGAAACTTGTGGATGATGCTGATGAGAGACACTCCCAGCTTAGTCTTCTGGTAGTGCAGAGGAGTGGAGGCCAGTGTGGAGGCTGTCAGAGGCTCCTTGCCCCACACATAAGCAGAAGGCTAATGGAGGACAGAGGGACACACAATTTAAAATACACCTTTACATACGATACACACAATCCTAGTGCTGCCACTATGTGAAACTGTAATACAACTGTAATACATGTCAAAAGTCATTTTACAAAAGCCAGTACTGTAATTACCTGCTGCATTCCAATCAGGGCCTGAACTTGGACTTGAGCCCTGGTCTGGGTCTGGGCCTGAATCTCCATCAGGGTCTGGGCCTTTGTCTGGTTGTGAGCCAGGGTCATGAGCTGGGCCAGAGCAGTCATGCTCAGTTGTCGGTTAGGGTTACAAACTCCAGGCACAACACACACACCAGGAGAGCTTATCCATGTGTAGACAGCAGGCTGGAAAGAGACAGGGCACATATTATGTTAAATACACACAGTTAGATAGATACCGTAGACACCCAAGGTTTTTGGTGCCACCTTGTGTATCACACATTTAAGATATAAATTTGTGTATGGTTTACACCTGCTGCGTAGACACCAAGGCCAGGGTGAAGGCATGGGTCAGGACCTGGGTCCGGGTCTGGATCTGGGCCTGAAGCTGGGTCTGGACATTAGCCTGAGGCAGGGTCTGGACCTGGGTATTAGTCAGGAGATGGACCAGAGGCTGGGTCAGGACCTGCTCGACTTGGCCCTGAGGCAGGGTCTGGACCTGAGGCTGGGTCAGGATCTGGACCTGAGGCTGGGCCTGGACCCGCTGGACTTGGGCCTGAGACTGGGTCTGGACCTTTACTTGGACCTGACGCTGGGTCTGGATCTGGACCTGAGGCTGGGTCTGGACCCGCTGGACTTGGGCCTGAGACTGGGTCTGGACCTTTACTTGGACCTGACGCTGGGTCCGGACATGGGCTTGAGGATGGGTCCAGACATGGACCTTAGGCTGGGTCTGGACCTGGGCATTTTCCTGGGTCAGGGTCTGGACCTTGACCTGGGCTTTGGTCTTGGAGTGGATCTGGGCTTGAGGCTTAGTCTGGACCTTGGCACTCATGTGCTGCTGATGGTTGGCAAAATGTGGAATTCATTATTGAATATTGTCAAAACATGGAAATAGCACTGGAAACAGCACTAGAAATAACTGTCTTTTTACTATGTGACTGCAGCCTCTACTCACCTGCTGCTTAGAAGGGCATGTCATGCAAGCCTGGTTCTGCTGGAACCAACGCTTGAGCTTGGACTGACGCTCTAACCTCTTCTGGGCGCGGCCAACATAGATCAGCTTGCCGCTAATTTGCATTCCTTTCATGTCATCCACAGCTTTTTGCGCATCCTCGTGCCTCTCAAAGTTCACAAAGCCGAACCCTCGGGACTTGCCATTCTCATCCTTCATGACACAGACGCTCGTAATCTTTCCATACTTGCTGAACACCTCTGTCAGCTTCTGCTCATCCACATCCTGTCCAAAGTTCTTGATGTAGATATTGGTGAACTTTGCGCATGAACAAAAGCGCTCAGCTTGGCGCTCCTTGCGAGATTTGAAGCGGCCCACAAATGCTTTTCTGTCATTAAACAGCATACCGTCTAATCTTTCTATAGATTTCTCAGCAGCCTCCGCGGTCTCAAATTGAACAAAACCATAGCCCTTTGAGCCATTGTTACCACATGCAATCTTGCTCGACAAGATTTTGCCGAAGCCAGAGAAGGTGTCGTATAGATGTTCGTTATCTATTGACGTGTCCAGGTTCTTAATAAAGACTTTACCCACACCGCTCTTTGTCAGGGTCGGGTCGCGCTGGTGGGCCCAAGTTACACGAATCGGAGAGCCATCAGTCAGTTTAAAATTCCAGAAATCTAAGGCGTGCTCGGCATCCACTGACCTCTTGAAGTTGACATAGGCATAACCCAGAGAGCGCTTGGTGACCCTGTCTCTGCAGACGCGGATAGAGTGGATGGTCCCGGCGGGACTGAAGTGGTTGTAGAGCATTGCCTCGGTAACATGTTGGTGTATGTCTCCTACATACAAGGAAGCTTTTGGACGACTAGAAGGACGCTGATTCATTTTTTCTTACTATCTAATTGGAAATTGTATCAGGCAACTAGATGACGTTATGTCTAACAAGGTTTTTTAATGCAAAACTGTGGATTCTAAATGCCAAAAGTTCTGTTACGTCATAGATGATTTAGACGATGTTCCACTATAATGCCAGTGTAGTAACGCTGTTTCTTGTTTGTCTATCAAAGACATGACTTCCATGTTATTCGGAACACATTTTCCGTTTTTGTTTGTGACCAACGTATTGTGTGTCACGTTGCTTAAAGACTCTAATTCCAGGAGCACTCATCTGTAAAATTGGATTGTGTAGACAAGAATTTGGATCTATAAATTCTGAAGTTTTATGTAGGACTTCAATGCTAAAAATATTAATTGTAAATAAACTTGTAATAAACGATGATTGACGCAAATGGACGTGCATAAAATATCGAGTAAAACATATTGGTAGCTATATTGGGAGTATCTGCAGGGGGTGACCAGGGTGACTGCATCAAAAAAGCATTTGAAAGTCAGCCCTGCTTTGTTGTTATTCTGAATAATTACTTTTAACATTAACACCTAACACAGAAAACCCAGTGAAGGCAACATTAGTTAATACTTTATTTTTGTTGGGTACCCAAGAGGTTATACAGCGCTGTGTATTGGAACAGGGTACAGGTTTCGCAGACAGGATGCTGGTAGTAGGTGTCAGTGTGGGTCAGGCTGATGCAAGGCTAAACTCAAGGTTGGTCTATCCACCCTTGTCTAGGGCTGTATGCAGTCAGACTGCATAGCATCATATTAGCCTAATTAATTTAGGCAATGGGAATATTTATTTATTCGTGTCTTTACAAACATAATACTGTAATACACCTAACCCATGTTTGCTTTAATCATGTTGCAGTAGAAGGCTCGTTCGTCAAATAAGTCCGTCCAACAAGCCTAGACATAGGCTATAGCTTAATGTTTTACTGCGGTGATAAAGACAGTGGAATGAATAGAACATCTTGCCACATTATATGGAGATACTGAACCCAGTTGCTGATCAGCTGACCGCAGTACAGCTTTTTTATATTTATTTATTTTTGCGTCATTGGAGGCGTGGGCTACATGAAGGGGCGTAGCTCTTAGGCAATTCAGCGCAGTGAGCGCTTGATGCGCTCAGTTGACGTAAGCTATCGGAATATGCACGCAGTAGCCTATCACTGCCAGTTTCAGTGTTGGCTGGTGTTTCTTTCGTTTATTTAACCTTGGTGTGATACCAATGTTAATTTTTTTTGTAGCCTAAGTAATCATAAACGAACAACACATATATCAGTATGCCAACGCATATTAAAGCTTATTTAACGCAACATTTAGGTCGAGATGGACTTGTCAACGATACTGCTCCGATTTCCTGCTGTTGATATCTTTCAGTTTAACTCAGTTCAGGGTTGTGTGTTTTTATGTCGAAAATATGAGTAACGCTTTTTTAAAGCATGTTAGAAGGTTTCCCTGGGTTACCAATGTAACCCTCTACGGTTGCTTGTTCGCTGGTGGGGACTTCGTTCACCAATGGTTTTCGCGGAAAGAAGACATGGACTGGAGGCACACACGGAATGTTGCCGTAGTCGCCTTTAGTTTCCATGGTAACTTTAACTTCTTCTGGATGCGTTTTTTGGAGCGGAGATTTCCCGGGAATTCTGTCGGTATGGTTCTACGCAAACTTTTCTTGGACCAAACCACCGCTGCGCCTTTGGCCACAACCGTATTCTACACAGGTCAGAATGAAGACACAGACTACACAGATAAGCCGACTTTTAGCTTGACAGCTAATTGTTAACGACCCAATCGTGGATTTTCCTGTCAAATTGTAGGCCTAACAAGTTTTGGACCTTAAACTGTTTCATTGTTTATTCACTTATCCATTGACTCGAAGGAGCAACACTGTTATGTCAGAACGGAGGTCACGTTAAAGACAACATGATAAAACTGCAATGTATAATCTGAGCTGTGTAGTTCTAGCAGATTACATCCTACATAGTAGCCTACATTAACCCTTATACTGTCTGTCACTCAATGTCTTTAGTTATAGGCCTAGTATTGTGTTGTTATAACATCATATACTGAACAAATGATGTTCCCCAGGGGTGAGTTTTCTGGAAGGCAAAGATGACATTCTGCAGGACTGGAGGGAGAAATTCTTCAATACATACAAGGTAAAGCACCTAGTGCACAGGTCCAGATGGCACCTATAGGCCTATAGTCACTACAGGGTAGCTTTTTGTTCAATTTCTAATTGACAGAAAGGTCTTCACTTTTACTCATTCATAGTTGTGTGTAATGTTCACCTCATCCAAAAAGTAATTTATTGGTCATTTCTTTCAGACTGGCTTGATGTTTTGGCCCATCATGCAGGTATGAACACCCTCAATGTTGATTTACGTCTGTCATTTAATTACAGCAATCATTCCATATCTGTTTGTTATCTAGCCATACTTACTGATTCACCTGTCTCCCTCCCCCCCCCCCCCCCCCCCTCTCTCTCTCTCTCTCTCTCTCTCTCTTTTCTCCCTCCCTCCCCCTCCCTCCCCCCCTTCTCCCTCCCCCTCTCCCTCTCTCTCCCCGTCTCCTAGTTTCTGAACTTTGCTCTGGTGCCCCTGTACGTGCGCACCACCTTCACCGGCTGCTGTGCCTTCATCTGGGCCACGTTCCTGTGTTTCTCCCGCCAGAGCGGAGACGGCACGGCCGCCGCCGCCCTCGTCTGGATGTTCACCCCCAGACACAACGCAGCCGAGCTGAAGGAGGAGCAACAACCGAGGCCCGCAGGGGAGGGTTCAGGACCGGTGGAGGAGAAACGTAAACCAGCACTCACACACAATGAGCAAAGCTCCCCTGATGTGAAACCAGGTTTAGAAGAGCAGGCTGCAGGGCAGAAAGAAGGAGAGTCCCAGTTGCGGAAATAAATTGTAATTCAAACACAAAAAAAGTTGACTTCCTACCAAGGACACACAGGCAGCTACTGTCAAGTGACAAGATACCAAGCTAGAGAGTCACTCACAAGCACAGATTCCAACGTGTATTTAGTCAAGCTATGTTTTGATAGCGTCAATTTTGATTGCAACTGTACTTGCCAGTTCCACTTTGTAATCTGTGCATTGGTGCTAGACTGTGTTTGTGACATTGCTTAAAATATGTATTTATGCTAATTTAAAAATAAACATAACATGGAATCCAGCATCCACTATACTTGAACCATCAATTTGCTTATGCTTTCTAAGATAGTTTGGTATCGAGCTTCTCTTTCTTTCTCCTCTCTCTTGCTCTCTATTTCTTTCCTCTGCTTGACCCAGAGGAAAGGTTTCCCTGCATGGATCTGCTGTGCAAAGACCATTTTTCCTGTATCCTAAAGATAGTTTGAACTAATCACAGGAGATACCACTCAATGTTGTGTTCCCCTCGTATGACATTCCACAAAGCTGACTGAACCTTGTAATGTAATTTGCTTGAAGTTTATAGTTATCTTTCCCTTGTTGTCATGGTTATGTCACATATTCTCAACCTGGTTTTAGTCTTAGGAAGCATGTGTTTGTAGTAGAATTGTATTGGCATTTGATTAAAGATGTGTTGCACTAATTGTGGTAATTTAATAAATTCCCCTCTTTCCAACAATTTTTCATCACAAAACATTTTACTGTCCGAGCTTGTCTCATTGCCACCGTATGCCCCATAGTGTTATAGGCTACCTGATTGTTGATTAGTAATTTGCCTTCCAATGTAATGTCGAATGCAAAAAAAGTAGACTACTTCATAGAAGAATAACATTCTGAAGATTTGGTTTCTTGATATTGCTGGTCAAACCATGTCTGAATGAACTGAAGAATTGTTGCTGTCTCAACAAATGCACAATATCTTTGACATTTTCTATTGCTTTCTAAAAACTTGGGAACAATCGCGAAATGCATTGTAATGCATTGTAATACAATGTTTGCTTTGATGGTCAAAGCCTTGATTTTCTCACTAATATGATTTGTAAAGTTGGTGCACTGAAATGTCTCTGTTTAGATAAACGACTAACTCTGACCTTGGAAAATGTTTCTATTTATTGTTGAATATTGAAATAGGCTACGTAATAAAAAAAAAAGGCAATTTGCTTGTGTTAGCCTACGTCTGCATACTGGCCGTTCAGTAGGTCAACCTAATGTTAATTAACATTGCCTCTGAGCAATGGGCTAACTAGACTTCCTAATGTGAGTTACCATGTTATCCTTAGAACTGTCATTCGTGCCTTGACTTTTTTTGCAAGCACCAAAGAACTTATACTCTTTGCTATCACTTGCAAGACACAGACACTCATGCATCTTCGATATCTTCTAGTTTAAAAAAACTGACACCCAATAAAGAAATAAGGAGGATCATTTTTCTTCAACGCCGAAATGAACGGCATGCTTATGCATGGCCGAGAGTTTAATCTTGCAGAAATCAATTTGAATAGCATTATTAATTTAATGTCCAACAAGGCATGGTGAAATTAGTTGCTGTGTGCAAAATAGAATTGTCTTTCTTGACGTTGTCTCCATGCAACCTGAATGTCTTTGCCGTCACCCGAAATCCAGTGCGCATGCTCTCTGCATCCCTCGCTGTTGCCCACCACACGTCAAAGAGGGTTGGTAAGCTTGAATAAAGATGCTCAGCGTTTCGGGTCCGCGAAGCCTTGGAATCAGGCGAAACTGACTTATTCCGGAGAAAATAACACGCTTTTCATCTCAGCACTTACACCCATTGGCATCTTTTCCCTATCTTTTCCCTATCCCTATTAAGAAATTGATTCCAGCGATGGAATTGAAGAAATCTTTTTCTGATAGCGAGCGTTCATTGAAGGGTTACGGTGCTGTTTCAGCAACGGAATGGACAACGGACAAGGGTGAGAATCAAGATTACAATTTGTTTTTATTAGCCAGTAATGGGCAGTTTTCTTGTAGAGGACTCGAAAGATTCACGATTTAGATAGTGTATTCTCCTACAAAACTACATCTAAATTACGTCTCCATTAAACATTCTTAGTGCTACCAAATATTAGCCGATGGAATTCTATTGTCATGATGTGCTTTGCTTTCATTGCTTAGGCATGGTTCATTCTGTCAAATCTTCTGGATACAGAGCTAATTAACTAGGCTTAGCCTACGTGTAGAAGGGTCTGAATTAGAATATGAATATTTTCTTATCAACAGGAATTGTTGTTCAGTTTTTTGACGTAGGTTTAACGTATGTGCGTTTCATACCTGTGCAACAACGAAAAATAGCTTAGTTTGCAATGAATATCCTACCCTGGTCTCTACACCACTTTGAGCTGACAGTACATGTCCAAGTTGCTTTGCTGTTCGTTACAATGACTTGAACCGCATCCCAGTCAATGCAGAGTGGTGGAGCATGCTAGAAGTCTACCTGCTGTGCTCAATGTGAGCATAACAGCTGTAGCCTACCAACATATTCTAATCTGAAGATATATTTCGATTGGAGTTGTGGGTAAACATATAATTGCACAAGCACAGATAAACACATAAGCACTAATGTGTGCAAGTAACCTCCCCACACACACACCATGCATTGGTTATTCTCAGTCATTAGGTAATTTATTTAGTATAAATCCAAACAGTTATTGATATGATATTCAGTATATTTTTGTAATAGTTGTATTATTCTATTATTCTAAAAATAAGCCACTGGGGATTGTCAAGAGGAGCAGGACCAAATAATTCAAATGTACCTGTACCTGTCCTCATTACAAATGGCAATCAACTTGAAACATTGTGGTGGAACTTTGTGTGCTGTCCTCAATGAGGCCTCTACTGATTGAACAGAGGGTAAGGGGGTGGGGATATATTTTTTTACCTTACAAGGGGAGATGGAAAGAGAAAATATCTCAAATGAATTCAACTTCTAAAAAGGAAACAAAAAAAGAGGCAGTAGCCTCTAGTATTTTTAGACCTGGTCTCCCTGTCCCCATTCGTCTCCAGTGCAGTGGTGAGGCCCTTCTAACACACACGTACACACTATTCTCTCATGTGGACTACAAAGGGATATAGGCAGACTTTGTCCTCTCTGTGTGCTCCATCTGTTTTGGGGAGGGTGTTTTTAAAAGCCTTGCAGCAAAAACACACACACAACACACACACACACACACACACACACACACACACACACACACACACACACACACACACACATAGCACTGTAGGGAACATTCTAATTAGCTGGTACTTCTGAAGTGTAGCCCCCACAGATGATACCAGCATCGTTCTCCCATCATTCCGTCTCCTTATCCACCTTGCCCAAAAGGGAACCACAATTCCACCTGAAATTAATGAACAGATGTCTAGCATTTTGATGTGGGAGTTTCCTTTGTTTTTAATTGCAATTGGGGTAATTCAATCGGGTTTATTAAGCGGGTGCCTGGCTAGGGTCAGGCAAGGAAGCCGGGAAACGGTACGTCCTTCACAAGTGCGCTCGTTTTTCTACTTTGGTTACAGCTGAGCCACAGTGTTGTACTGTCCTGTGCTTTTGGTTTTGTCACAGACTGCACTGCATCCATTTGGCAAACTTTTCATATGACACTTTTAATTTGACGTATGGTGCTTATCTGAGAAACGTTCTTTCCATTTTTTACAGTCTCTCTCTGCACCCTGTAATCTTATTGATGGCTTACTCTGTGTATGCATGTGTTAGAATTGCTTCCTCGGTTGGTAAGAAGCATCTGGTCTGCAGTTTAGAGACATTGTTGGGAATTCATTAAAGAGCTGGCTTTCTGCCACTTTAATAGGTCTGCCTGGACTGACTGTGGCTTCAGTCAGGGCATTGTGTGTGTGTGTATGTGTGTGCATTTGACACAGAGAGTGTGAAAGAAACAGAAGATAAATGTGTGTGTCATTGGTTAGACTTGCGTTGCCGCGGTGACAAGGCTAAGGCCTACATGTGTGAATTTGAATGAGAGAGAAAAAAGGAGAGAAGAAAAAGGGGTTTCTGAAAGTATGTCTGTGTGTCAAGCTTCAAGTTTCAAGCTGATTGACATTGTAAAAAGGACAGGTGCAGGTCCTGTTCTGTGGTCCTGCTCCTTTGAAATATCCCCAGCAGCCTATCGAGACCTCTAATAAATCATCTAAACCTGGAATTGTAATTCCTAACCAATATAGGCTATTGTGCTTATTGACAACATAAACAATATAAGTAAGGAATGGACTAGTACTGAAGACATCACCTACCAACTGAGAATGACTCAAGCTAAGAAAAACGTGAAAGAGGAGCAAAATGACTTGTGCTGGCCATTGGTCCCATGTGTGTGTCTGAACAAGCAAAAGAGAGCGAGGAAAGGAGGGGCGAAAAAGTGTGCATGTTTGAGGGAGAGAGAAAGAAAAAGAGAGAAAAGGGAGAGCAATCGGTGAGTGTAGAGGGAAAAGAGGAAGAGGCTGGCCTGGGTATAAATCTCCCACGGTTTATCACACTGCGTTATTGACTCGGGTTTCTCCCGCCTCCCCATCAGCTTTGTTGTCACGCAGCGCTCACAAACAAAGAGGGAAGGCCACAAAACTTTTATTTGGCTCCGACATTGCAGATGTCGCATGTCTCTTCACGGCATGAGGAGACATGCCGTGATGATTCCATTTGCAGGAGACAAACAACACACAGCCAGACACAAGCACATTACGAAGGTCTCCAGGTGCCAGTGTGAGTCAGTCTCACACACGCAGCAGCTCGAAACGAATCAGTGTCGAGCTTACACGCTTTCGGGAGGCCCCCTGGGAAATGGACCCCCCCCCCACATAGCATTTTGTGTCACCCAACTATTTGATACCTATCAGATACCTAGTTGATAAGCCATGCATTATCTACTCCTACGCCCCACACCAACAGACATCCACACCCAGACCACTTCAGGACCAGCCCCCCACTTCTGTCTCAGGGCCCCCACACACCTACTGTAACAACGGCCCCAGAAGTCAAAGCAACCAGGCAATGTCCGCATGGCTTTTTGCACACATGATACTGTCACACAGAGTGGAGAGCATTAGCACCTGCCTGGCAGTAAAGTATGGGCTGTCAGTTCACCTTTCACCTCTCTCTCTCTCTCTCTCTCTCTCTCTCTCTCTCTCTCTCTCTCTCTCTCTCTCCTTCTCTTCTAGTTCTGTAACCCTCCACAACACCCCGTAAAATATTTACGCACTGTAGAGTACATTTACATTTAGTCATTTAGCAGACGCTCTTATCCAGAGGGACTTACAGTAAGTACAGGGACATTCTCCCGAGGCAAGTAGGGTGAAGTGCCTTGCCCAAGGACACAACGTCAGTTGGCATGACCGGGAATCGAACTGGCAGCCTTCGGATTACTAGCCCGATTCCCTCACCGCTCAGCCACCTGACTCCCCTGAGTAGTAGGGGGTAGGTCGTGTTTACAGTGCCTGTCAAAGATGTCACTCTGAAGGATGACCCCTAGACTGATACAGGAATAAACATGGCGGATTGTAGGTCTGTAGGATATTTGCTGGTGCGGCAAGTCAGCTTTAGTCAGTGTTTGTACATCTCCAGTTCTGGTTCTCAGTGCCAATGGCTAGCTAAAGTGTGCTTATTATTCGACTTATGTGTGTTTCTATTGGCTGGAAGGCTCTGTCTGCTATTGATTCCGGGTGCTTTGTGAAGTCACTGGCCACGGCACAAGGAGGATTGGCTCAAGCTAGTTCAGGTTATAGATCTATTTTCGATATCAGATTATCATCATGATGATCACCTTACTGTCCATGAGACCCCTCAAACCTTGCACTCTGGGAAGCCTCGCACGCATAGAATGTAATTTATACTCCGGCATCTGCAAGCTTCACAACAGAGTGTTTGAGTAACTGACACCCAATCTGAGGAGCTTAGGTTACTTGATAGTCTGAGCTTTTTATTAGTCATTCCCTTTGACCAGAATCACTTCATTTCAGAAAGACTGCTTGTATGATGACACAGCCAGAGGGGCGAGGTAAAATGTTTAGTACAAAATAAATATCATTTTCAGTTTGGAGATACAGAAAAAGACTGTTCAAAGCTGCACTGTGATACACGTTGAAGGAAATTCCGTGGGGACCTTCCTTGATTCATTTGGCAACTTTTCATTTGAATTTTAAATTCAGCATGCCTGTCTCGCTTTGAGACCAAGTGGAGCGTAGCTCTCATAATTAAGGCGAGAAGATGGAGTAGAGAACGGGATGTATTACTGTAAATGAACTCTGCTGAGAACTACCAGGCGCGCCTCAAGCATTGTTCAAGATAAAGCCACCGAAATAATGCTCGAAATAAGCTATGAATGACAGTGCAAAGTGCAGTTGTGATAGAGAGCCACATCAAACTGAATTGTTTTCCCTGTGTGTACTTTCTGAGGATTAAGACTTGACATGGGGCCAACAAGGGTGGGCCTTGCAAGAATAAAGCCCGTTATTTTAACGTTTGGGATTCTTTTTTCAACCCTCTCTATTTCTCTCTGTACCCTTTCTCCTTGTTCTCCCTCCTCTTTTATCCTCCTCTCTTCTCCTCCTTCCTTCCTGGTCCTCTCTCTCTCTCCAGGCCATTCAGATGTGTGCATGGCGGAGAGCAGCATGGACCCAGATGAGATCGAGGTGGAGATGGCTCGTATCCAGCGTCTCCGGGAGGTCCTGGTGCGCCGGGAGTCTGAACTACGCTTCATGTGAGTGCTACTGACAGAACTCCATATCCCAGGGTTCACCCGTTTGCACGAGTGCACCCTGGCATCTCGTTTTGTTCATGTGGATACTTTGTTGGCCTCATGACCAACAACAGGCTACATCTCTGCAAATTTGATTGGCAAAACGTGGTCATCTAAATTAATTTAATTAATTTAACAGCCCGATTTACCAATTTCCAACCCTTGTATTTGTTGACATTTAAAGGAGGAACTAGTCAGTCATGCAGTAGACATGACATACCAATGGTTGCAGTGTGACAGTGATGTCAAACATCATGTAGCTCCAAGGTATTGACAGTGAGGGGACTCCCCCCCCCCCCCCACACACACTCTGTATGACTCATAAGGTCAATTGAGGGGCAGAGGTTAAAGTTTAGCTGGCGAAGATTGATATATTGAAAAAATCAATATATCTGAGCCAGTGCTTTGGAATGCCACTGGTCGAGCTGAAGGATAGAGATTGAGGGAAATACTTCTTCTGACATCTATGAGCTAGTTTGATTCCAGCCGTTTGTGAGGTGACGGATGAGGCGACAGATAAACTTGACGGGAGTCTGAGAGAGAGAGACCAGTGAGAAGCTGTCACTCTCAGAGGTGTCTAGCTGAGGAGCTGTAGCAGCTAACACCTTCTCTTGGAGAGCTTCATTAGCTAGTCGTGATGCGGCTAGCTCACTTTACTGTTTGGCTCTTGACTCATACATCAGTCATACGTGTGAGCGAAAAGGCAGGCAGGCAGGCAGGTTGACAGGCAAGCATAGAAGCACGCACGCACTCACACACACAAACACCCACCATGCACTCATTAACTCACAAAGAAAAGCAAATACACACATATACTCTCTCTCTCTCTCTCTCTCTCTCTCTCTCACACACACACACAAAACAGCAGATGGAACAGCAGATAGCAGGAGCTTCTGGAAGACTCTGTTGGGGTGGGTGAACACGAGGCAAAGATGGAGGGAGGAACAGAGAAACAGAGAGGCGGAGAGAAAGAGAGACGGAGGAGGAGGGGTGAGTGACAGGTTGAGGGTGAAAGAGCGAGCGGGTGAGAGCGACGGGGTCGTATGAGCAGAGGGAGGGGGATGAGGCTAAGAAAGACTGACAGGACCCCAGAGGAGGAGAGAGATGAAGGGAAGGAGGGAGAGCGAAGGGAGGCGGAGGGAGGAAGGGAGGGAGGGGGCAGTGGATGAGTCATCCGTCGGCAATTTGTCACGTTGAGAATTAAATCCCTGGTAGCTGTCACCGTGCTGCGGAGAGGGAGAGAGATGGATCGATGGAGGGAGGAAGAGGAGGATAAAGAGAGAGAGAGAGAGATGGAGGGAGGGATGACACAGAGGTACCAGTAGGGGCCATTGGGGTGAGGCCTCCATGTCCAGAGGTCTGTGGGGTGCTGGGGGATGATTTATATGCTGGATTTCATCTGCCCACTCTACCTCCCAAGAGAAGGGTAACTTCAGGCTCTGGTATAAAGAGAAGGTGGATACGCGTCTTTGAACTCGGAGAAGCTTTCTTTTGTGCCGTGGTTCCACGAAAGAGAACAGCTACTCCTCACAGTTTACCCCGAGAAGATTTCTTGACAAAAGCTGAATTATAGATTGACGTTCAGCAGTTCCCCTAGCACCACTATATACTGTGTTCACTGATTTGAAAGAAGAGGATGGGTGTAAGCAATATGGCAGATGCTTCTGTTAGTCTGATGGAAGAGAGTAGAGTTAGATGGTATAGCAGCTTAAACCTATCATCCATGGTTGACATTAGTGCAGAAGGACAGGGCCATAGATGGGATTGACACTCACATCTTGTAATCTAAATGCTGTTGTCTTCTCAGGATGGATGACATCCAGCTCTGCAAAGACATCATGAGCCTGAAACAGGAACTGAGGAAGATAGTCACCGTACCAGGTAACACACACACACTCACACTCACACACACACTCACCACCACACACTCCAAAACAAACTAACACATCACCATGTTCATGATTATACACACTGAGACACACACACACGTCAAACATCAAAAACACACACACATACACACCGGTGCATCCACTAACAAGCACACACACCCCAGACACACATCCCCTCACCTTCACTCTTCCTGACAGAGAGCGAAAACCAACACAACATCTGTATATCCCCGTCAGGAAATAGACCTGGCCTATCAGAATGCACCCTCGGTTTACAAAAAGTCCAAGTCACTTCTGTATGCAGCAGATAGTCAGCCCAAAAATAGAATTGAGGACGGATGCTCTGAGCAGCATAATGCAGTTGGGCTGGGCCATTTCCCCACCGCGGCCAACGCCCCCAGTGATTTGTGGGAAGGCTGGTTGTGTTAAAGTAGTGGAGATTGATTGTGATTCCATGGGTCTCGCTGGAGGTATGATGTGAGGGCATCATTCGTCCCCTCAGGTGGCGGAGTCGGCCGCTGGCACGGACAGACACGCTGAGGCAATGGCACTTCACACACACACACACACACACACACACACACACACACACACATACACACACACACACACACCTCTTTCTCCCTCTGTTACACACACATACCAAATAGAGATGCACACAAACATTGGCGTGTGTCTCTAACAAACAAACACACACACAAATATATATATAAATATATACACACACTACCCACAGACTGCCTCTTTCTATCTGTCCATCTCTCTCTCACATACACACACACACACACACGCACACACACACACACACACACACACACACACACATATATATACAGCCATAATGACAATGTAAACTCAAGGGACTGGGACTGGGGCCAAAAAAAAATACATTGCACTGACTACTCTTTATTTGGCTGTCCACAAACGACATTGGGTTCTATTTGTGGCTAGTGCTGACACAAATGATGGAGTCAAATAGCAGCTCCTCGCTTCCCCACTTTAGCTGTAGTATATCACCACTCTATTCCGAGGTGAGGCACCAACGGGAAAGGTTTCTCCTCTGAATACTATTGTTAAAAGAATGCTTTGTCAAACGACATCAATGCTGGGGGATCAAACCACCAGTCAGTTGGCTGAGCGGTGAGGGAATCGGGCTAGTAATCCGAAGGTTGCCAGTTCGATTCCCGGTCATGCCAACTGACGTTGTGTCCTTGGGCAAGGCACTTCACCCTACTTGCCTCGGGGGAATGTCCCTGTACTTACTGTAAGTCGCTCTGGATAAGAGCGTCTGCTAAATGACTAAATGTAAATGTAAATGTATGGGGGCCCAACCACCATGTATGGGGGCTCAACCACCATGTATGGGGGCCCAACCACCATGTATGGGGGCCCAACCACCATGTATGGGGGCCAACCACCATGTATGGGGGCCCAACCACCATGTATGGGGGCCCAACCACCATGTATGGGGGCTCAACCACCATGTATGGGGGCCCAACCACCATGTATGGGGGATCAACCACCATGTATGGGGATCAAACCACCATGTATGGGGGCCCAACCACGGGACCAATAAGAAATTGTCCAACGCCAGGGAGCAATGTTTACATTCTGTCTTCAGCGTCAGGGAGGGCTACTCTTCAGAGGAGCGACATCTCTCGCACAACTCCTGCCTCATAGACATCCTCACACCCTCAACAAAAACACATCCGTGAAAATATACCACGCCTTCTTCAGAATCCGAATCAGAATGGGTTTTATTCGCCATGAAAGTTTGCACAGACAAGGAATTTGCTTTGGCAGGAAGGTGCATACATTAAACATATAGGAATCTTAAATTGAAATATGAGGACTAACTATACTAAGGGCTTCATCATGCGTACAGCTCAATGTCCTCTGGAGCACGCGCACCTCTTCTTGAGTTCGTATCACCTCAGGCTAGCACGAGTCACTCCTTAGCATTTGTGTCAGGGAAGGAAGAAGACACAGGACGGAACCCACCGACTTTGCTGCAGTATACACACAGGATGTCGTCATTTGAGACCACAAACTGCCGTTTCTCACTTTATCCCCCCGTGACATTCCGATTCATGCGTGTGTCGGAATACCTTGCCTCTGGGGGAAAATGGCTGTTGTGTTGTTCAGTTTTGGAGGCACTTGATAGGGGGAAAGAGCTGATGTTTGCACTCCTGCAGGTCACCTGCTATTCGAATGTTGATAGCACTCGTGTGTGCTAGAATGTCTTTGCGTGTATGGTGTGTGTGAATGTGTTTGTGTGTGTGTATGAGTGAGAGAGAGATTTAGAGAGAGTGTGTTTATGTGTCTGTAATGTGTGAAGGTCAGGGGAATAAAACAAACCAAAACCTTTTCCAGTGAATGGGAGATGGAGTTCAGAAATATAGCACTTTGTGTGTGCAAATTATTCTGCCAACTAGAACCCTAAATGACTGACATCATTAGCATATTTAATCAGAGGATTCGATCTCATGAATTAAACATCAAGTAGGTAACTACACCAATGTTTTGGGAACAACCATTCTCCTTAGAGAGGTCCACACGGAAAATAAATCCAATATTTCTCGAAATCCAGTCATAAAACTTGAACACTAAAAGAAAAGAACCCCCATCAGCTCTTTTTTAATTGTCTTTCATAAAGGAGATTACTTTATTATTAACCGGTGCTTCCTGTCTCCCTCCCCCAAATCTTTTTACTCTCTCTCTCATCCCCTCTTCCGTAGAGAAAGAGAAGACCAAGAAGCACAGACAGCGGGAGGAAGAGCTGATCCTGAAGATCCACAAGCTGGTGCAGAAGAGGGACTTCCTGGTTGACGATGCCGAGGTGGAGAGATTAAGGTACACAGACACACACGTCTCAGACACACAGACAAGCACACACACAGACAGCATTGCTGGTGTCTGAAGCCAATGAAACGCAAACCAAAGACCTTTTGCGGAATCTGGAATAACTAAAGTCCTGGGGGGAGGGATGGGGAATCCCCTCCCACCCACTCAACAGAGCTGAAACATCAATACCGCTCTCCTCCCTCACAGATGCACTCAGACACACTCATGCCCACACGGAGGGGTCGAAAAATCCATGGGAGCCGTCCACCTGACACGTCACACGACACACACAAACCTTTGTTTCACCCTATAGGGAGCAGGAGGAGGACAAAGAGATGGCCGAGTTCCTCAGACAGAAGCTGACGTCACTGGAGAAACTGGCCCGAGTCACACAGAGTAAGTGGCCCACAATCCGTCCCGACAGTCTTGTCCGTCCAGCGTTTATTGTCGAAAAACAGAATCGAAGAATACACTGTGGTGGGCTAGCTTTCTAGCGGAACAGGTTGCAATAAAGCGCGGAAGAGTCTGGTCCAAGTTCAGATGCAAAGGTAGTTTATTGATCAAGACAGGGGATACATTCGGTCAGGCCTCCTCAAGCACCAGAGAGAGAGCCTAATTCAATACATGAATACAGCAGTCATTTATACAGTTGATAGGCAGTCCCATAATTCGTACCTTCAACGGATTCGTAATCTTCAAATGAAGATTTGTCTTTGTATGCTAAATGTCTCTTTATTCAAATATGTAATGTTCTCGTTATGACCTCTGATGCACGATCATTTATCTTACATGATCGTGCAATCAATAGTGCTATTTAGTTTAGTGGCCTATAGTTTAAGATAAACTCGTTCAGTTGGTAGTTTTCCATCTAGTTCCCTAGATATGCCAAGAATGGGGTGTTCTATCCAGCACCTACAGTACTGAGACAGACAGCGTCTAGACTATTTCCAAGACCTTCATAAAAGATCATTATCTCATTCAAATATCATGACTGAGGTTGCCTCGAGTAATTCTGAATGAACCTCCTCTCTCCAAGACACCACGAACAGGTAAAGCAGCAATGCGTTAACATTGTCTCTCTCCCCCTTCCCAGATCCCCCAAAGTCTAAGAAGCATGTCCCCACGCCACCCACTAACAAGCCCTCCATCGCCAAATCGAGTGTGGCCATCATCAAGGACTGCTGTGGAGCCACCCAGTGTTGCATCATGTAGCAGTCTGATGACGACCCCCCCTGACACTCCCAAACAGAACAGTCTGACCTAATCGGACCTAATCCGTTTATGACATCACTTCCTATGTACCTAGAGAACCCTGGTTGGTTGGTGGTGTGGAAATGGCGAGTTGTACAGGCATGTGTGCCCTACGTATCTGAAATGTGTATATATATGGAAGCTAATCCAGATGAAATATTTGGTGTCATATAATCCCCTGAACAATGACAAAGGAAGACAGTTTGACGGTAATAAATGTACCAGTGCATTTAATAGGTTTATTTGTTCATTATAATGTAGGGTTGGATATCTTCAAGACCAAGATGGTGTAAGGTGCTCTATAACGTAGTCTTTAAATAGTATCTTCTTGCATTGCAATTATAAGCACAAGGTCCCTAAAGAACTACGAACTCCAGGGTTCTCTTGTCCATCAGGAAGTGAGGTAATCTCTTTTGGTTATTTGCTGTTGTTTCAATAACGGGTATTCATGCTTCCATTTCAACCCTTTAACAGGAAACGTAGAACACCTCTTTAAAAGCTATTTATCAACTCTGGTCATGGAATACCCTCCGAGTCACACACGTGTATTCAAGTCTACCCATACACACAAGTGTTTCGTAGTGTTTTTTGGTTAGTCCAATTAGGGGTTTCTCAGTGCTTTGTGGTTAATTGTTTAATTGATTGAGGAAGCCAATTGGTCAGTAGTTATTTGGTTATTCATTTGAGGCATTCTAATTGGTCAGTCCACTCAGTATGTTAGTGCTGGTCTTGAACACAAGTGTGTCGTCGTGTGTGCTCCTAAAGACAACGTTGAGAAATGTTAATGACTATGCTTTGTTCTCTGCTGCAGTGCGTTTTGATCTCCAAGATTCTGTGTTTTACTTCCAGCTTTTTCTTGACAAGTACAAACATGCTTTCACAAGCTGCAACACACAAGATGTCATTGTTCAGTTTTCTATGATGTAAATATTATATCAGCAAGTGGTATCTACTAAACTGTAAAAGTCAACAAGTGATCAATTTTCCCTTCCCTCAGATATCAGTAGTTCTAGTTGCCATGCTATTGCAATGGTATATTCATGGTTACCCTGGAAAACTCAAGGGACCAACTAATCCTGCATCCTTTGATTCAGTCTTGCGATTTTACACTAAACATGAGGATGTGAATGCAATTCTTGTATATGCGTAAAACTCTGGAAAATAACATTGTATGTCTTATTCAAAAAGTATTTAAGGTATTACTGTCATGTTGAACAATGTGACCCCTCTTCAGATTCTAACTGCTATTCTCAGAATCCCTTCCGGTGGTTTTGTTCTATAGTAATAGTTGAGGTCCGACAATGAACAATATTCTGCAGACAATAAGATGAAACTACCTGTATATATATGTAATGTTTAAATAAAAGCATCTTTCAGGAATAGTCTCATTCATTGTCATCATTGGGACACACCAACTGAATAATTAAGGGTTCTCTCTAAGGAATCATATTGCAATCATCAGTATTTGTGTTTTTCCTTGAAGCCGGTAAATAAATTGATGTACCTGCTGACTTTCTACAATAAACTAACCATAAGGCCACAGCTGTCTGCACACCGCCCAATCCAAAATGGATGCCTTCCCACCCAGTCACCTAGAAAGCTGAAACTGTACAGGACATCTCATTACTCATTAGAAACACAATGTGTTTCGTGTACACCGACTGGGTAAAACCTGCCAAACCCATGTTGCCATCTTAAAATGAGACCAAACTAGAGGCGTGTGAAACCATCCGACCTGCAAGTAGTCCCTCCATTCCAGCATTACAATATGTCTTCACCATGGGTGTACCGTTCTTGCGGTTTAAATGACCCATTTAATACAATCCTTGATTCAGTCTTCCCTGGGATACTGATGAGGAAAGTGTTTGTCCGTCTCTTCATAAACAGAGTGACTAAGTTCAGTTGAGTTCTGGATTTTAATACGTATTTATCAATCTGCAGATTGGGAGAGAAAACCAGTCTTCTGACCATAAATGACAACACAACACCAAGCTTAGGTCTCAACCAGGTCTCTCTCGGCTCCGAAAGCCGGAGGACCATCTTTTATAGGGCACAGGAATGTAAACATAGATAGTGACAGTCAGGCAGTAATGACGTTACAACAGTCTCAGAGGAAGAGCTTCACAGCTCCCAACACATGACCACTCAGACTAGAGAGATCATAGTTGGCGCTCTCCTTGTAGTCATGACAAAGGACGTTTACCCAGTACTTTCTCCTGATCACGAACATCTATTAACCCTGACACAGACACAATCTACTGTTATTAATAGCAAGCTTACATGATAAACGTACTAACTAGTATCCAATGACTAGTTCTATTGATTATTGATTAATGTAAGCACACAGGAAATCCCAATTTCTTCCACAATACCACGGCTTGATTCCCTGGTAGAGATGTTTTAACAGGCTTTTATGGAACAGTACATTTTGTATTCAGTACAATCTATGTATAAGCTAGACACAAATTAAGAGGATCCTGGCCCATAACCACAAGTATTCGTATGAGAAATAACAGTACATAAGTAATGAAAAAGAGGCAGGTGTAATGCTTATGAGATTTATTAACCGATATCATTTGGTCCCTTCAACATGAAACTGTTACAATAACTTGTATCATGGCAGAATAACTTGTGTATCATGGCAGTAAAACAGGGGTGACAAGGTCAAAAAAGAGGGACAAACACAGATCTGATACACTTTGAAAATAACATTATCACAGAGGATAAGATTAACAAAAGGACTGGGAAAGAGATTCTGTCCGATAAGAACAGTGCAGTGCTTAAAACAGTGCAATGGAAAACTGACATGACAACAGTGAAATGCATTTCACTTCATTCGTCCAAAGCACAACCCAACATTGATAACTGGTCCAAATAATTTTTGCGTCACGTAACAAAACAGACCACACAGCTCTTCACGTGAACTGAAACTATGCAAAGGTGCATAACGTACTCCTCTAAACACACAGCCTTATTAGATTTTTACCGATTGAAGAAAACTAAACAGGAGAAATTGAGCTTTGAGCCTTTCAAGTTAGTCGTCACTGTTGCACTTAGGAGTCAGTTTCAGTGTAGACAACGTCATGATCATGAGGCCAAGTCAAAAGTAGGTTTAGGTGCCATATCTTTTTTGTTCCTTAAAGGCCAGTACGATATTTTCCTACATTCTAAGCTCCTCATCCCTTGATTAAAGAGAAAACAATGTTTCTGGGCAGTCGTTAAAACAATTGTGGGAGCCGATTAAAACGGCAAGGGCAACTTGCCCCAATGCATACATGCTGAAACACCAAACACAAAGCAAGGCAGGACGTTTGGAGGCATGGGAGTCAGTAAGAACTAAACAAGATGCCAATTCTAATTTACAGTCCACTACGGGGAATACATTGGCACACATTTTGGCAAGGCGGCGCATGTCAATGTGGGTGCTCTCGCACAATTTCATGATCCGTTTGGACAGATTCTGCAATACATACCGAGAGTATCCATCTGACAGAGACAATCTCTCCCTTCATTACTTCCAAGTAATGTTTTATGCTTTGCTTGTAGGGAACTCATTAAATATTTTGGGGACTTATTGATTTTCAATGGGGGATGCTATAACCAGCACATCCTAGGAGACTCACAGAATACGCTTGAAACCTTTTTTTATGAAGAGAAAGTTCTAGACAATCACAAGTTAAACTTTGAAGAGTTCAAGGGCGAGGGAGACTGTGGTACAAGGAGAGGATTCGGCAGAAGCAGCAATATTTAGAACGCCATGGCAGATACAAGCCATTGTAAAAGCCAGGCGGAGTCGCGAGACAAGGTGGGGGGTCTCTGTCCATCAGATTCCGATCAGAGGCTTCCTGAAGCTCCCTCCACCCCCCCCCAAGCTATTCCGACACCAAGCCGACCCTTGGCCAACCACAGTTCCTGCCCCCTACTCCCCTTCACTCCACCCAAAAAAAAATAAAAAAAATAATGAAAATCCCCGCAATCCTTCCTCAGTAAAAAAATAAATAAATTCAAACGAGGAAGCGTGCCACATACCGGTCCTCTACACAGTTGAGGAAGTGCAGACATGATGGTACCGGCGACTAACCCAGGGGAACCAAAGCAACAAGGTTTAATGTCAACAACCTTAAGCGTTTCCATGGAAACGTGGAGGGCGTTGTACAAAATCCCCTCAAGAGTCCTTACTAAACAGAGGACAAGCCACCACCGACAGTAACGGCAGCTTTGAAGTACAAGACAAAGACTCGACACGGGTCGCCAAACATGGGCCAACCCTTCCGTCCGATTTGCCTCGAAGGGTTTACACCATGCATAAACTGACTTATGCACATCCTGCGTATTTCACACCATCCACTCGTGTAAACCGCATTCGGACAAAACGGCATGAAAAGAAACGAAGGAGTTACGCTCCGTCTGGTGACAAGCGAACGTCCCCAGATCGCCATCGGCGACGCTTCAGCCAACACCTGGGTTGGCTGTTCGCAAAGGGCCCCCGTGTATCCACTTGGCAAGGCACTTGGAAAAACAGACCCTTCAGGAGATCCGAAGAGACCTCAAAAACCTGTAGTAGCTCGGTCCAACTCAGGAAATCTAATTCCTCTCTGTCGCCATCCTACGTGTTTGGCTGTGCTGGTTGTAACATTCCCACCCACAACACTGAAGTGGGTTCAGGTGAAATCTGAGATTAAACGCTGCCTCAGGAGAATGATAAAACGGCGAGTCTGCTCACTGCTGCCCTTTGACTTGCTCTTGACGAATGACTTAAACATTCAGGAAACCCCCCCCCCCCCCCCCCAAGAATGGGCGTCTTCGCGAGCGGTCACGAAGGAGACTACGAAAGAATCGCTAGAACTCTAAAATGTAAACAAAACCTTTTTCGAAACACTTTCTGATGGAAATACTAAATGCCCAAGGAAACACTGAAAAGATGAAATGGGCATGGGTTTTCAAAATGGTAATACTGGAAAAAAGCTCCACGGTTGCCCTCAAAAGGCAAAAAAGCTCTACATTTGGAGCAAAGTTTGCTTCTGGCTGTGTGGTTCATCGTCCCTATGAAGAACGCTCCAGGGGACCCAAAAAAATAAATCAAGCGTTGAAAAGAGTCATTTTCATACAAGTCATTTTCGTAATTTCTGTCAGACATGGCAAAGGTCCAGAGCAAGGGTCTAGGGAAACAAACTGCTTTGATAAGCAGTCGTGCTCGTGTTGTGGGATATTACAGGCCTACATTAAAGCAACTACAATTATTTGATAGGAAGTGAAAGGCTTTGTTGTTAAAAAAAGCACCCCTTATACACTTTGTAAAATTTGTGTGCCAACAGTGCCAACTAACTTTTTTTTGTCATTTTTTGCATAGGACAGACTTTCATTTCAGACTTTCAGATTTCATTGCTGCACGGTTTCAATGTCAATACATTATACATTATCTACCTCATATCTTTTTCTTGCCCTACCTCTGAAACACATTCCCCCACCTTCCCTCTTTCCCCTTTAGAACATTTACTGGCCTAACAGAAGCTTTGAAAAGTAGGATCTGCAGCCCAAAAATCTGCATCAGGGACATTAATGGCTTTTGTGGACACCGACTTTCAAATGATACATGGGCAACAGAAGAGGCAGTAGGTGGATACCTACGGTATTGTGCTGCCTCGTCAGAAAAAGGGCATATAGGAAAAAAGACCAAACAAAACAAAACCCAAAATATTACTCTGGGCCGTTTTCAACTCTTCTTTATAGAGTTGTGCATGTCAGCTGTGTGTGTGTGTGTGTGTGTGTGTGTGTGTGTGTAAGCTGGTGTTTGTGAGGTCAAGGGGCAACGCTGAAGGAGAAGTTGGCGGCCAGCCTCACTTTGTTGCGCGGAGCCCTCTTGCTAGGGCTGTCCACGGAGGTCTGGATGTGCGCCAGGGCATGGGGGGGCTTGGGTGCTGCTGCATCCTCGGGCTGGCCGCTCACAGCAGGGGGGGGTTCCGGTTGGGGGAGCTGGTCGCAGACTCTGGAGGGGGGATCCACCTCATCAGCACTTCCCTCAGGCCTATCGTCCTCTGGGCGTCCACCAATCAAAACACAGAACGAGATTTAGACGAGGCGGTTGAGGCGAGAAATATGAATAACTGTACGACCGTCGACAGCTTTTTGATTTCCATGAGTCAGCCTCAATTCAAAACGAAAATCCAACACACAGTTGACAGCAGAAGACGAAACAGACAGACAGAGGTTCTGCTGATGTCCCAAGGTCAGAGACAAGTGCGCTACAGAGGGAGCTAACCTGAGATGCACCGTGTGCCAGTAGACTTTACCGCGTGGGGCCTAGGTTCGATTACAGCCCGCGCCATTTCCTGCATTCCCTCCCCTACATTTCCCCCCCCCCTCGCTCTCTAGACAGTCGACCATAAAAAAAACGAAATGCCCCCCAGAAAAAAAGGGGGTCTAACCCGAAGGTGGAGGGGTAGGAGGAGGAGGTGTCCGCTCCCCGAAGTGGATGAGGTCGGCCTGCCGGAGGAGGACGGGGTCGGGGCGGAGCTGGGGCGAGGGCAGGCAGGACGGCACGGGGCCACACAGCAGGTCGACCGGCGAGGCCAGACACAGGAGCTCCGCCTCCCCCGCCATGCCAGCTGAGACGAGGAGGAGAGGTGGGAGGGTCAACATTTATGTAATTATTTATTTTTTTTTTACAAATGAGAGAATGAAAGAATTGATGACGAGAGAAGAAATGAAGTTGGCCAAGAGTAGGGAAGACAAATGCTTATGTTGCTTGTATTACACCAAATTCGGCATCAAAACACTTTTAGAATAGTCCATTTTATTTATATAATTGTAACTATTTCAGGGAAGAATAAAAAACTAACCTAGATATACAACCATTCTAACCAACGGTTGTACAGCTAATGAGCTGCCTTCAGATCATCCGCAGGAAGCCCATCAAAACGAAGTAGGAGGAGGCTTGTTTACCTGGGCTGGGAGTGCCAGACTGGTGGTTGCTACAGGGGCTGTATCCCTCCTCTTCCTCCTCCTGCTGGGGGCTGGCGGAGGCTGTAGAGCTCACCCTCGCTGGGGAGGACAGATCAGGTCAGTTACAGTTACGTTACCTGTGCTAGTGGTGAGATGCCACTCCTAGCGTCGTTGATTCCATTTGTGGTGTCAATAAGTCACTAGATTATTATTTAAGTCACTTGATTTCTTTTTTTTGGGGCGTCTCCTTCCTTTACCTTTCATATCGTTCTTCAGAACGATAATCCTCTTGTGTCCATGTCCTTTGATCCAGACCACCTGTCATGAAAATCAAACTTATTAGCATAGCGGGAGTCAGGTGGCTGAGCAGTTAGGGAAGGGGGCTTGTAATCAGAAGGTTGCCAGTTCGATTCCCGGCCGTGCCAGATGACGCTGTGTCCTTGGGCAAGGCACTTCACCCTACTTGCCTCGGGGGAATGTTCCTGTACTTAATGCAAGTCGCTCTGGATAAGAGCATCTGCTAAATGACTAAATGTAAATAGTTATTTGAACTCATTTAACACGCAATGTCACAAAGTCCCACAAAGTCGCCCACAGACCAGCACCAAAAGTACTTGTCAACACTACATTAACTTACTTCACTATAAAATTGATAGGCAAATATATGTAGGGTGAAAAGGGTGAATACATTTCATTTTCTTCTGTTTCATGTTTTTGGAGAAAGAAGTTGCTTCTTATTGAACAGTGCCGTGTAGGGATGGTGCACAGCAGAGTAGCAGAATTTCATCATGCTGTGGACTCCCAACTGCATCTTTGGGATGGACCCATGTTGCGCATGGGGAAGTCTTAGAGTCCCTGGACACAATCTGGAGCCTATCCTCATCCTCCTTACACCTTGCCTCATCTCAACATAGCAACTGCTAGTCCAGACCCGTGAATGCTTCAGAAAATCAAAATAACCAAAATGACTAAACGGTTTTCATAGATGGCATTCGAGGCCTCCTTTCCTGGGGGAGGGGGGTTTATCCATGCCGTTCCTACCTGAGGTATGGCTCCAAGCAGCTCGTCGATGGTGGAGTAACCGTAGGCGCGGGGCTGCAGGTTGCGGCCCGTGAACTTGCCGTAGGCACCGGGGAACTCTGTCAGGAAGATCTGGTGGTAGTGGTAGGTGTGGAGCATGGCTCGCACGCCACGCGCAAACTGGTACAGCCTGGTCAGGCGCACCCTCTCGCCGCCTCGACGCCCTCCAGCGTCCCCCTCGTCTTCCTCCTCGTGGAACAGCTACCCAGGGTGACGGGGGGGGGGGGGGGGGGGACGACATTAAACCAATGATGAACAGACTTCATGAAGTTTTAAACTGGACCGAACCTGCCATCCGTAAAGGTTACATGAGTAGTGCGACACTGACAATAGATATACCCCCTCCCCCCACGCCAAATATGCACATACAGTACTGTGCAAAAGTCTTAGTCGGCAAAGATTTCACATGAATATTTTGGAACACAAAAAAGACATTGTGTCTCCTGTACGGGCGGCAGTGTGAAAGTGCAACGTTGAGATTTCCGTTCAGCCCTTTCGTTCCATCATTTCCTTAAAAGCATTCGCTGGAGCATTTCTGCTTCACTTGCTAGACTTTTGCACAGTACCGTACCCACTTAGTCCCTGTGAGGCACTGTTATGCCTAGCGCCCCCCCCCCCCCCCCTCACCTCCACCAGGTAGGGCAGACTCTTCAGCAGCTCGCTGAGGGACAGGAAGCCGTACTCGCACGGGTTGAGGGCGGTGGCGTGGGCGCGCAGGTACAGGTCGCTCAGCTCGTCCACCGACGCGGACGCGCACTCCCCCTCGCCCAGCGCCATGAGCAGGGCCAGCAGCTGGCAGGTGAGCGAGCGCAGAGACTTCCTGTTGATGAGCTGCACCTCGCGGCCGCCCGCGCCATCCACCACCTGACGGGAAGGAGGACGGAGGTCAGCGTGTTTCGAAACTAATGGGGGAGTCTGGGACAAAGTTGACTACCCCTTGTAAACTAATGTATGCATTCTAACATTTTCTAAAAACATAGTATGCATGTACACACACACGTATATAATATGGTGAAGATATCACAATAAAAACACGTTTTTAAAATGGTCTCAGATTCGGTTCCAGCAGGTATCAAGGCCACAAGGGGGCGCTAAAACGCGATTCATCAGGAGAACGACAAAGACTAACGACTTCGGAGCGCTTCACAGTTGCACCTGACCATCCAGTAGCTTCCCTGCTAGCGTCCCTGCGACGCAACCAACACGCGGACATTCCAAACCGTCAAATTGCCTCGTACCTTGACCACGTGGCCCAGCTTGGCGAGCAGCGTGGGCAGCGAGCCCACGTCGTAGTCCTGCAGGCGCAGGCCGTAGCCGTAGGTCTTGCTGTACTCGGCAAGCAGCTGGCTGGCCGGCAGGCTCGAGTCCGGCTGGGCACGCAGGAGCTTGACCAGCTGGGCTGCCAGGGCCTTGACCCGCTCAAGCTCCGTCAGGGTCAAGAGCTTCTCCTCGCCGCACTCCAACACCTGGTGTATGTGTGTGTGGGGGGGGGGGGGTTACAGGGGAGGGAAAGCAGGAAAGGAGCAGAGGGAGAGAAGGGAGGCAGGGTACAGGGAAGGGAGGGAGAGAAGTGGGGGTGGCGGGTGACGACAGAGATGGCGACAGAGGGAGCGAGAGCGAAAGACGAGAACAGGCAGACGCAGGGAGACAGGTGGAGGGAGCATAATAGATTTGGCAGTGAGGAGCAAGAGAGCGGAAGAACAGAGCAGATACGAGTTTAGAGAGAGAGAGATGCAGATAGTGAGGAGAAAGAAGAGTTGAACATTTGTTACCACACCGTACACCGCCTCACACGGGAGAGAGAACAGACGAGGGACAACGAAACATCTTCGCTCTGTCAACACTTAACGGATCGCATCACTACAGATAATCACAAAATAGACCACGGCCTGACAGAAGGCAAAACGCACACCTCTCCCAAACTCACCGTGAGCACGTCGGGGATGGCCTCAAAGAGCTCCAGCAGCTTGCTGAAGCCGTAGTAGGTGAGCTTGCACTGGCGCCCAAAGTGGTGGTGGTAGGTGGGGATGAACTTGCTGAAGGGCATCCGACAGTGGGGCTGGTGCCTGAGCAGGTCCACCACCTCCTTCCCAAACTGCCTGGTCCTCTCCACCTCCTCGGCCGTGCGCTCTGGGGAAGGAGCGGAGGTCAGGACCATCTTGGACGATGCGTGTGTGTGTGTGTGTGTACACCGGGTTATGTAAATGATATCCATCCATGTCTACGCATCTAGAATGACCATGTAGCTCTGCAGTACATGTAAATATTGGTCAATTCTAATTAAGCATTTCAAATGCATGTTTGCGTGTGTATGAATGGTAACAGAAAAGTGTTAAAGTTTTGCTGATATCGAGTATTGGCATGTAGGAGGCGAAGGAGATTCTTTAATCAAAGTACAAACCCCTTTCCGTTTACTGCTGGATAGCTAGCTAGCCTAGGGAGCATCAAAACAGTGTTGGCCTGAAGGTATGTGGAACCCTAAACTAGATTAATGGTGTCCGTTAGGGGTTCAGAGCATAAAAAAAAATCTTCATAGATAAGAGGAAAGAAAACGAGACATTACATTTGTGAGTGGGTGGGCAAATGGAACGAATAGGGGATATGCGCCCCCCCCCGGTGGCAGCATATGGCAGCCCCTGGCTTGGGGGTTTAGGGTTCGGGTTCACCTCTCTTGGGCACGGAGATGACCGTGTCGGAGTCCTGGTGGATGACGGTGACCGTGGTGTCTGGGATCTCAGCCAGCAGGTCCATCAGGTCACACATGCCGTAGTCGGTCACGTGCCAGTCCCTGGAGAAACACCTGGGGGAAGGGGCATGCGATTGTGGTCAGGTCGCAATTCTTAGTATTATTATTATTTTTTTCAACCAACGACAACTACATCCAGTGTTAAATGTGTACTGGATGTCTGTTAATGCACCACGTTAACACCCAAATTAGGATTCACAAAAACATGGATAGAGTGGGGACAATATACATAAATAACCCTCTAAAACAACCGATCGATCCAAACTATGACCTTTTTGCTACAGGTTAACCAGGTGAGTCAGGTGGCTGAGCGGTGAGGGAGTCGGACTAGTAATCCAAAGGTTGCCAGTTCGATTCCCGGTCATGCCAACTGACGTTGTGTCCTTGGGCAAGGCACTTCACCCTACTTGCCTCGGGGGAATGTCCTTGTACTTACTGTAAGTCGCTCTGGATAAGAGCGTCTGCTAAATGACTAAATGTAAATGTAAACCAAGATCTTAAGCTTGGTTGGTAGATGAGTGCACATGACTGGCTGAGAAGGAGGGCTGGTCCCTGTGGTACTGACCAATGGTAGGCCTGCATGAAGTCCCTGATGACCACTTGCTTGCTGGCCTGGAACTTGAGGAGCTTGAGCAGGTCGTGGGTGAAGCGTTTGACCTGGGCGCGGTGGGTGAGGGTCAGCAGGCGCTTGGTGCCCATGCCCAGGATCTGCAACACAAACCAGGGTGAGGTGAGGAGGTGGCACACGGAGGAGGAACGTGTGAGGAGAGGAAGAACAACATGCACACAGACACAGGGTTGAACATACACACACAAAAATACAATAAAGAAAATGAATAAAAACACCACACACCCAATTACTTACGCATTAACGGATGTCAGTTAATTATGCTTCATCGAGCGAACACTTAAATCTCCCCACATTGATAGCGCACACTGTATGAGTGTCCTGGGAGACAAACGATTTTCTTTTGGGAGCGAACGTTATCAACTTAAGTCTCATTACATGCATGGCAGGTTTGAAGCGACATGCAAGACACTGATCAATTGACTATAATTAGGACTCAAACAACAAGAGCGGTACGGCTCTTGAGCACAGTTTCTTGAGCCGTGTTCATTTGGATACAGGGTGACTAAAGGTTCGACTCATGTTTGAGTTATTTTGTTTTGGTTTAATCTACTAGCTGTCAAATCGACGTGCCTTGATATCTGTTTGTATTGGTGCACACTGTCACCTCAATTCAATCTATGCGCTTTTTTTCTCATAAAATGAAGGGGAAAAAAAAGTTGTTGCGTATTTCTATTACCCAGTACACAAAGACCCCCTTCTGACCCGTCTTTAATAGGTGATATTCAAACACTTAAAAAAACAATTAATCTTTAAGTAGTCTACTTTAGCCTAACATGATATGAGGGTCCCATGCAGCTATTGTTCCAGACATTCACTCTACAGTGGGTCTGATTTGTTAAAAAAATAAAATAAAACTAGTTAAACACAGTTTATATTTGTGAGTGTGATAGGGTTAGTAAACACTGCACCAAAGTTAGCCTCGACTGGGCGAATTTGAATGGGTGAGAATGGTGGAGTGAGTGGGTGAGTAAACATGACAGCGTTAGCCTTAACTGACAATAACTGACTATGACTGACTGTCACCTGCAGCACGTGGGGCACGGCCTCCAGCAGCTCCAGCAGCTTGGAGTAGCCGTAGTCGGAGACGCGGCACTGCTTGGCAAAGTGGTGGTGGTAGGCTGGGATGAACTTGCTGACGGGCATGACGCAGAAGGGACGACCCTTCATCAGGTCGATGACCTCGCGGCTGAACTGGATCAGCTGGGGGTTCCCCACAGGGCTCTTGCAGCGCTGCACCCACGGGTCTGTGTGTGTGGGGAGGGTTATATATTGAAAGCGCTTGAAGGTTGCGTCTATGGGACTTTTGTGACATTCCATTATCAACTTGAGAAAAACATAACAAAACGAATATGGCTTTAATGCAGAAGTGAGATGTTTGTGTGTAGTTTAACATGTTGTTGAGTAATAGGTTGACCAGCAGAGCGACTGTGTGTGTGTATTTAAGCTCACACACCTGCGTTGGGCGCTGGCGGTTTGTTGTGGATCCACTTGATGATCTTGAAGCCGTTCTGGGCCGTTACTATGGTAATGCCAGGGACGCAGGTGATGAGGTGCTCCAGCGGGACCCCGTTCTCCAGCTGGCCCTCCTCAGCCAGATGCAGTGGGCTGAACTCTGATGCATAGCAGTCTGGGAAACTTTAGTTTGGGAGGAGAGTACATAGTTCATAATTAATCAATCAAAGCATCTATTGAAGTTTGTGTTTCTTATAGACTACTGCTAACACAGAGCTCAAGGCTAACAGAGGCACTATGGCTAACAGGGAGCTAACACACAGGGCCTATGTGCTAACAGGGAGCTAACACACAGGGCCTATGTGCTAACCGGGAGCTAACACACAGGGCCTATGTGCTAACCGGGAGCTAACACACAGGGCCTATGTGCTAACCGGGAGCTAACACACAGGGCCTATGTGCTAACAGGGAGCTAACACACAGGGCCTATGTGCTAACAGGGAGCTAACACACAGGGCCTATGTGCTAACAGGGAGCTAACACACAGGGTCTATGTGCTAACAGGGAGCTAACACACAGGGTCTATGTGCTAACAGGGAGCTAACACACAGGGTCTATGTGCTAACAGGGAGCTAACACACAGGGTCTATGTGCTAACAGGGAGCTAACACACGGGTCTATGTGCTAACAGGGAGCTAACACACGGGTCTATGTGCTAACAGGGAGCTAACACACAGGGTCTATGTCCTACCTGAGCAGGGGCAGGGTTCCCTCGTGGGACTGCAGCAGGCTGTGGACCTGGGAGGACAGGGCCTTGATGGACACCACCACAAACGGGATCTGATAGGAGTCTGGATCAAAGTCGGCCTCACTGCAGGAGGGGGGGGGCAGGGAGAGTTGCAGGGGCAGGAATGGACAGATTAGGAACAAAAAGCAGATGTATCGAAATCAATCCAAACTAGGTGTAATTAGGGTTTTTGGAGGGGAAAGTGCAAGATCTAGCACAGGTGCCTCTCTGAACCCCATCGCTGAGGAAAAACTGCCTGCATGTCACACGTTTGTGCAAGTCTAAGTGCACGTCCCCCAAGTGTGTTAATCCATATTTATGCGCCTTTTAACTGAAGCCCTTTTGGGTGATTATGCGCGTCTTATCCTTGTGTGCATGTGTTCTTCTCTTACCCCTGTGTGTGTGTATGTCTGCCAGAAAAGTTGAAGATGTAACCCTATAAAATGATACTGTGTTCAACATTCCTTTTGTGCAGAGGGGAACTACCTCAAAGTTAACTCTAGGCTTACGTAAACATTCTGGACCCTTATCTTGTTGACCTGGGGGAGGGGGAGCATTTGTTACTGACTGTTGCTGAAGACAACAGGATGTTGGGGGGGGTTTGTTTGTTTAAAGGAGATGGGAGCTTTTACGACACCAGGGACCAGAGATTCAGCTGCTATTGTGTTTCAACCAGGGTTGACGTTGCACGCACGCACATGCAAAGGAGACAGCCAATGAAAGGAGAGCCATGTGACAGTTGCATATCTGTGTATGAACCAATGACTTGAGAGCGGTGTTGTTTAATTGTTCTTGCATGGAGACCGGTCGGTAGACAAACTGAACACACCACCATGGCCTCGGTCTCCTTGCTTCATATATCAAGTAATCAACTTCCTTGGCTTCCTCACCGACTGAGCAATACTTGGTAAAGACGAATATTTCCGATAGTGTCTTACCCCTGTATGCACGAGTGTGTGCGTGCTTGCGTCTCCTACCTGAAGCCCTCCTGGGTGTGGTGGTGCCGGCACACGGGCTCGTGGTACTCCAGCTCCTCGAACACCACGGGGCTGGCGCTGGAGGAGCCCTCCTGAGACTGGGACGAGCCCAGCGGGCTCTGCCTCGCCTGGCTGGAAGGGAGGAGGCACACCAGCCTGGAGCCGCCCTGCTCCCGCACCGCCACCATCTCCGACAGCCGGTACAGGTCGCTCACCGCCAGCTTGCGGCTGTATCTGGGGACGAGGGAGGGCAAGGGAGAAATGGAAAACGATTTAGCGCGCCGAGTTTCGCCGTGAAAGAATAAATCACTTCACTATAATGTGAACGCATTATTGGGTTATACTTCACGGACACCAAGGGCATGTTTGGCAGTGGGACCACTGGCTATTTATACTAATAAACATTGTTGTTTAGTGTCGTTTTTAAACGTTTATTTTGTACTGCGGCCGTGTCATTTCCCATACGGAGATCAATAAATATCAAACACTATTTGGACTGCAGACGCCAGATGCACTCACTTCTTCTCATATATTTCGGTAAACTTGAACAGGGGGAGGCAGCAGGCCGGAGCATCCTGGAGAATGGAGATGATCTCTGAGCTGAGGATTGGAGAGATTGATACCCAGATCCTGATCAACATTTCAACTAATACCAGAGAGAACATTTTCACACACAACACACACACACACACACACAGCGTCAGCTGACCACGTCCAAATCAACTGCGGGGCGTACCTAAGCATGGCGAGCGACTTGTTGTTGCCCCCGGTGACGAGCGACACGTGGATGCGCTTGCCCCCTATCTTGTAGCGGTGCAGGCCGCTGACGGCGCAGATGGCCTGCTGCAGGGAGCCCATCTGGACCGTGGCCTTCAGCTGATAGTCTGTGTGGGGGCTCAGCTCCACTGCCTTCACCTGAGGGGGGGGGGGAGTGAGAGGGACACAGAGACGGACAAAGCGAGAAAGAAAGATGGTAAAAAGCGAGAAAGAAAAAAAAGTAAGGTGGAGAGAACACGTGAGCGAGCGAGGTGAATAAGTAGGGCTAGATTAACAGAGCTGGAATTAACGCTGTAATAAGAGAGGAAAGGAGAAAGAAAAACACAGCAGGATCAATCCCCCCCCCCCCCCCCCCCCCACCAGTCATTTGTCTCCATGAAGCTCCGTCCAGCCGACAGAGGTAGTCTCTCACCATGCCGTGGCGTGAGAAGGTGTCTCGGAGGAGCTGCTGGAGCTCCTTGCGGGACATGCGGTAGTCCAGGTTGGCCACCTGCACGTCGGCGCCGTCCAAGAAGGGCTGAGGGAGGCCGTCGGGGAGGGGGCTGCGGGGGGGTCCCAGCAGAGGGGAGGAGCGGCTGGACAGGCAGGGGGACGCGCTCCTGGAGCAGGGGGGGGTGGGGGGTGGGGGGGGGGGAGGTGGAGAGACGAGGTTGAATTAAAATGTGGAACAGTCACCTGATTGTTGTGGTCGAAGATAGAACGGTTAAATCATCCTTCATTGAAGCATTCAAACATGGGCGCTTATGCACCCAGCAATTCACCCATTCATCCACCCATTGATTCTCCCCATTCATGTTCTCATCCATTGATTCTCCCCACTCATGTCCTCATCCATCAGGCTCCCCTCACCTGGAGGACCAGGAGCCCTGAGACAGCACCGAGGGGCTGAAGGTCCTGTGGAGGCTCAGCTTGCTGAAGGCCGACGGCGTGCTGATCTGGAACTCTCCGGAGCCCCGGTCTGTGGCTCGCTCGGCGGGGGAGTCGGCTCTGCTGCGTGGCGTGGAGCCCCTGGAGGGAGCAGGATCACACAGGAGGTTTTTTTACGGAGGTTAGGAGACTATCGACATGGTCTGACCCATCGACAAAGCCGTTTCCATTTAATGAACAGTTTCTAGTCATCAACAGTCTACAGGCAATCTCTCTTTTACCAAGACATCCAATAAGGAATGGTATGGGCCACATTAAATCCAACAGAACAACTGAATTAAGGACAGGATGGGCAGAATTTCCTCTAGAGGTTCTAACCTTCTAGAAACAACATAATTACAATCACTTTCATTACAATAACAACAGATGCAAATTGGCTGCTAGCTAGCTCTGGTGCCATTACTTTTAATTGAACGCCATTCCTGCCAAAAACGACAAGAAAACAAGAAAAAAGGTAAAGCTACGATTTGACCCTTGGCACATCACCCTCCATACCTTCGGCGGTACATGGACTCTCCTACGAGGCTGGCCTTGGGGGGCAGAGAGGGGGGCTGGAGGGCGTCTCTGTTGCCGTGGGGGGAGGAGGAGGAGCAACGGACCTTCTCCGGGTGGAAGCCCGTCTTCAGCTTGGCTTGGTCCAGCCCAACGCTCGCCTCCTGCACCAATGGAGGGACAGAGGGCCAACCACAACACGCGTGTCATTAGAGGATGCAAACACAGGATTGGTCGGTATTCGTCTCTGAGGAACAGGACGCGGGTTTGATCGGTGGTGACGGAACACCACGTTCGAACGTGAATATGAAGTTGATGACAGGAAGATGTTTTGGAGAGCCAGATCAACTTGGATTCACCATCATCCAAGGTAGTGGTTTTAATAGTAAAAATGTTATCTAAAAGGGAAATATGTTATTTTTCACCTCAACCCTGCATGATAAAGCAGTTTAGACTTTTGAATCTTCATAAATGTCTTGCTGTTTAGTCTAGACCTTTGAACCTTCATTAACGTCTTGCTGTTCAGTCTATACAGCTCTTCTCCAAAGCTCTTCCTCCCACCAACTTAGCATGGACACAGAAAGGGGCAGAGAGCAGCACACAGCAGAACAACAGAAACTTCCAGACTTGGAATGAACCTGCCTAGGGTTAGAAGCAACACACACACGCACACAAACAGGTAGGCAGCATTCGGGTGAGCTGAGGTAATGGGGATGCAGCAAAAAAGACACGGCGAGGGAATTTGGCGTTACACAAGACATGGACCAGAGCGCCGGAGAACACCACGGACCCAAGCACAGAGTAGAAATGGACACGGACCACAGAGACGACGGGCTAGACACGGACACGCTGAAACTATGAAGCAGGCGGGCCTGCCAGTCGTTAGTGTACACAGAGCATGGGAGGAGGAGGAGGCAAGCAGGGGAGGTTAGCGGTTACATGCTAGATAGCTAGCGCCGGTTAGCAGGTGGAGGGGGGGGGGAGGTTAGGACAAAGCACTGGATGGAAAAGGGGGGGTTGGGGGCAGACAGTCCGGCTGCTGACCTGCAGGGACCTGGCAGGAGCTGGGGAGCCACTGGCAGGGGGGCCGCTACACCCCCTCCTGGGGCTGTAGGGTCTCTCGGGGACGGTGGCAGGGGCAAGGGGGAGCCGGGCCGTGCGCCGCGACCTCCTGGGCGACCTCGGCTTCTCCAGGGGCAGGAAGGAGAATGCGGAGGCAGTGGAGGGGGGATGGGGGACGGCCGAGGCCGGGGGCGGGGTGGCGACAGGGGGGACGTCGCCACCGCCGCCGCCGCCAGTGCCGAAGCCCGGGGGCCGTGGCGACAGGGCGAGGCTGATGCGGCGGCCGTACACATCCTCGTTCTCCATGCGCTTGCGGGCGCGCTCCGCCGCGTCCTGGCTGCCAAAGCGGATGACGGCGGTGCCCGAGGACACGCCCAGCACCTTGCCGCCGCAGTTGTCGGACAGGCGGCGCAGCCGGGCGCTCACGCTCTTCCCGTCGCGGTTGGTGGGGAGATTGTACACATAGAGGAGGTTCAAACTGGGCTGGGGGAGGAAAGGGAGAAAAAGTGTGGGGGGGAGAGAGACAACGGGGCCAGGGGTTTGGGTTTGAGGATTATTTATTTGATGGTGCGTTTGGAAATGAAAGCAAACGCAGTCAGAAAGGCTGGTAACTGGTCTCCAGCTCAATGCAGAGACAAGGCCCAGGCCGAATATTTTGGAGGGCTGCAGGAGGTTGTATTTAAATGCAAAGGGCTGAATTTGCAAGCCTAGGGGAGGGACCTTTTTGGACTGGTAAGGTCCTGTTCGCTCCCTAAAACCCTCTTAGAGAAACGCCCTCAAATGCGTCTCTCTTCTAAACCAGCCCAATTGCGGTTACAAAATGTCAATTTCAGTAAGCGGACGAGCCACAACGCGTTTGTCTGATGCGGCCTGCCACTTCCAGTCAGCAACGGGCCGTTCGTGTGTATACGCTCCCCCCCCCCCCCCCACACCCCCTCCCCCGGGGCCTACCTGGGATTTGACGACCATGCGCGGCGGCAGGTCGGCGGTGATGTCCTGGAAGGTGACGTGGCAGTGGGCGTGCTGCAGCAGGGCGGGCGACGCCTCGGCGTTGTGCACCAGGATCACCTGGAAGCCGTGGCGGTGGCGGAGGTCGCTCAGCTCGCTGGCGAAGTTCACGTCGGCTGAGGGGCAATGGGGGGGGGGGGGGGGTTAAAAACAAAACTGGTATGGAAAATGTGATACGGTAAGCTCAAATAAGATGGAAAAATCGAATCAAATATGTAAACCTTAAATATGAAATGGAGAAATATTATATGAAAATATCTAATATGATACAGAAAGCTGGTGGGAAATTGTTCACACGGGCCGTGTTTAAAAAATGGACAATGATAAGCCAGAGGGCAACAAAATGTAAATTCTATTTCAATGACCCTAGCAAATAGAGCCACTCACAGGAGACGAGAACGACAGTGGCAGGGGCCGCGTGAGTTTCGGCAAAGCGTCGGAGACTCTGGCGCAGCTTGTCGTCTGCGGCGTTCTTGGCAGTGGCGTTGATGTGGGCAACGGTCACCTGCGAAAACAGACACGTGTCAGCAAGCTGGAGATTCACAGGTATGCACAGGTGGCATAACCTCCCATACCTGACTATTGTCCTGTGGAAAAACGTGCATGCGTAAGTAATGCATGTCAACTGTAGGGCGGATTTTCTGTGTACATGTACAGCTTGAGTCTCTGAGGCCCCTCGCTGAGCAGAATATAGATACGGCCTAGACAGTGAGGAGCAAAACAGGAACAAATAGGACCTTACATGATTAACGACCACTTCACCTGTTGTACGTTCTACTGTATCAGTGCACTGATCACTGAGACACGTTAAGGAAGCGATTCTGTACATGCCATGTTTAACATGGCCCACAACTGCATACAAGCAGTCTTGAGAGACATGTTCTTCACCTCATGCTAGCCACTGTTGTGGATTGGTGGCTTGATCCGACGTCGAGCTAATAAAACCGAGTCAACCCTTTTTATGATTGTCGTGACTCTTTCCGGCCTGCCTGCTGTGAGATCTCATCCTATCATCAACTAACATGTTTTTTTCTGCCATGGGCACTTGGATATCTTAAGTGGCGTCACTGTTGCAGAGGGCGAACACATCCTCGTTAGCGATGTCACTTCCTTCTACAGGTGCTTGTAAAGAAAACGACAAATCTCCTCTCCAAATTGATAACGTTCAGTAGTCAAGTCTTAACCTCTGGCGTTCCCTCAAACCCCGGATGGTGAGCCTAATCGGATCCCTAATATCAACAAGTTAAAATCATTTGAAACAGGTGCACAAGACTAGGGTTGGAGAAAAAAAGACAAGATTTATAGTTGTACAGGAAAACGGTATAAGAGAACTTGGAGACCTCCCAGATCGTCTGGGTACACACACACCTGGCAGTTGTTGAGCTCCTGGATGACCGCCTTGTTCTCCTTGCTGATGTCGCAGACACACATGAACTCGGCCTCGCGGTGGCCCTGGAAGAAGCGGGCGCGCATGCGCTGCACCACCGCCGCCGCCGAGCGCCCCGTCGGCACGCAGCAGTTCTCGATGTCCCAGAACACCCCCACTGGGGGCACGTTCTCCGGGCCATCGGGAGAACCTGGGGGGGGGAACACGAAGACTTCCGTTAAGGCAACGGTGATCAAATGCAAACGTACAGTTTGACGACTTGAACAGAACTACAATAACATCTGCCCATCAACTTAAACTGTAAACATGTGCAATGGATAATTGTTAGGATAATTTCTTTATCAAGTAATGCACAGTCGTCAGATTCAAAGAAAGTACAATAGTTTAATGCTTGCCAGCAAGGAGACCAAGTCTGATCGCAATACAAAGTTTGTCTAGCTCTCCAGTCTTCAGGTAAGACCATTTAGTGGTGAGAAGTCCCCTCCTCAGCAAATCAGCTGTCAATATGATCGATCCCAGAGACAGTGCGCTCGTGCACGTGGAAACTTAGAGTTCCCTGACCCTAGGCTTGACCATATGATTCACTCAACACAGATAAGGTTAAACACGTTTATTTCACCTCTAGTATGATAATGGTCAGCCTAGGGCAGTTTGTTTACGTAAGCCTAGTGTCATCTATAGGTCATGTGGGGAGAGGGCTCTCTACTGGCAAGGAATGCTAGCACCAGTATTTTCAGAATATAATGTTCCATTCGAAATTTCTCAGACAATAATTGAGTTTAAAAATATTTTTGTTGGATTATCTGTTTTCTTATGTCTTTTTGAACTTTCTGTTCTCATGTCATGAAGTGTAAGGCCTATTTGTTCATTGGCTTGGCAAGTCAGGGAGATAGTGGTCACAGGTTAAGGACTGGGGGTTTATCGTTTTATGATAAGGAACACAGAGAGGAAGATACTGCTTTATGATCTACAGCTGTTCCAAGGAATGGACAGATGGTTGAACAGAAGCATAGCTATTAACCTAATAGTCGTGTAGAAAAAGCATGTTGAAATGTTTGTTATCAGAAGCCATCAGGTGCAATGCCTTTAAGCCTTAATTTCCACATGGAAGTAATCAATACACACATTTTCATGCGTCATTTCTTGTAGACAACAACCACTGACAAAACGCCACACATGCAAGTCCTACTGACCATACTTGGTGGCAGCCTTGCCCAGGCTGGTGCCCAAGAGCAGCAGGCCGTCGGAGGAGGTGCCGCAGCCGTTGCATATGGGGATGGGGGCAGACTGGGGCGGAGCCACGCCAGGCCACGCCTGGTCTGGCTCCGAAGCCACGCCCCTTACAGGCTAAAGAAAGGGGGGGGGCAGACAAGAGAGTGGTCAGAGGCCAAGGATAACTTACTGTGAGGATGTGCTCCCTTTTGAAAAGACACCAATACCTTAGTGTCACTTACCTGTTTACTGTGTTAAACAGGTTGAATAAATAATGAATTCAAACATTAAATCCTTGGATAATGAGTTCTGTTATCAACCCAAGTACCATAACACTGAAAAAGCAGGCAGGGATGAGAAAAACTGTTTTTTTACATGGTAAAACATTCAAATAGCATCATCCATCTGGCTTTTAGTCCAGCACATGCCACAGATTCTGTTCATCCTTCTGTGTGGATTAGAATCCCCCCCCCCCCCCCCCCCACGTACACTATAAACAAGCTGCTTGAATCAACAGTGCCACAGTGAATGAAGAGAATACCACCAACCTTGGTCAAACATCCCTGGCAGTAGTGCGCCCCCTTCAGACAAACCGTGCGTTCTACACTGAGGTGCATAGGGTTAGAGCAAAGGTGCGACGAGGCGGGTGAGTGGTGGTCACATTGGCCTGCGCCGGCTCTCTGGCTCCCCCTAGCTGCCGGGCTGTAGCCACCACTACAGGGGTAGTAGCTGGAAGAGGCCAGGCAGGAACTGTGTAGGGGGGCCACGAGAGGGGCAGAGGGGGGAGGCAGGAGGCTGGCCTGGCTGTAAGGTACAGGGGCGGAAGGGTAGGGGCGGAGGAGCCCGGCTGTGCAGCAGGGAAGGTGAGAGTAGGGGTGCGAGGGGAGGGGCTGGGAGGTGGCCACAGAGGGCAGGTTGAGCTTGTAACTCCCAGAGCCGCGCAGCGTATTTAGGGCATCACCTCCGCCGCCGCCTCCTCCTCCATGACTGGGGAAGTGGAGGGCTGACGTCATGGAACTAGCCCCAGTCATGCTGCTACTAATGCTGGGGGGTTCCTCAGTGCAGGGGGGCATATACAGCGAGACACCGCTAGCACCAACACAACTGCTACCACCAGTGACAAGCCCGTATCCACCAGTAGTGCTATAGTGCTGGAGGCTCCCCTCACAGTGAGTGCACGCGCTTACTTTGGGACTAGCCCCCTGTTGTTGCTGCTGTTGGAGGGAGTCTTGTTGTTGGGGAGGTACAGGAGGAGGAATCAGACAGGGAGGGGGCAGAGGAAGTTGGGCCAGGGGGAAGGGCTGGGAGGAGGAGGAGGTGTGGCGAGGAGGAGGGGGGACATCTTTCAGCTCCAACACAGGCTTTCTGGTGTCCATATATTCCTTCTGAAGACAAAGAAGCAGTCAATCAATCAATCAATGTCACATCTGAAGGAAGCTTGCAAAAGGGGCTTGGTAAAAAAGGTCATTTATTTTTTCACAGATAGTGGGGTCTCTACAACTGGACAGTTAAGATAACTCAGGGTACATTCTGATAAGGGCCAAAACGTTTTTTGTATGTTTGGGTACATCATGATAGACCGTTGAGAGGATTTACATTGTAATTAGTGCGGGAGTCAGGTGGCTGAGCGGTGAGGGAGTCGGGCTAGTAATCTGAAGGTTGCCAGTTCGATTCCCGTCAAATGACGTTGTGTCCTTGGGCAAGGCACTTCACCCTACTTGCCTCGGGGGGAATGTCCCTGTACTTATTGTAAGTCGCTCTGGATAAGAGCGTCTGCTAAATGACTAAATGTAAATGTAATTAGGGGAAAGGTTATTCCTAAAATAAAGACATAACAGCTAGTCCTATGGTGTGACCACATACCACCCCCTCAAAGGTTGTCAGTGTAACATGAGCATGATATATCCTACATTTGAGATTAAATATGACACTATGTAATGAACTTCACACTTTTGCTGGTGGTCACTCATCTAAAGGCTTTTTGTCATTTACAAATGGGACTGGTGTTTTTCTGATGGGTATTTCTACAGAAGATTGTTATCCTTATGCAAAGGCCTACCTGTTTGTCTGAGTAAGGGGTGTTTTTGTCGTAGGTCGAAAAGCAGTCGGTGAGGTTCCACAGCCGAGAGGAGGTCTCCGTCTCGGGCTGGTTGAGCCATGGGAAGGGTCTAGAACTGCATATAGGTCTCTCCTTTCCCAGTCCGTCCATCGTTGAACCTTACGGGGACTTTCACCATGCTTTCATCGTTCTTCTCTTTCATTCTTCCCTGCAACACACAACCGCGTTCTCCTTTGTTTATTATGCATTGAGGCGGCACGTTCTACTGTACTGTGCCTTTAACTGAATTTGTGTGGCAATGGTGACACTATGGCCGAGGGCTACTTTGCTATGTGAGCAGAAACCGTACTGTGAGCGCGTTCTAGTTGTGACATAACTAGGCAATATAATACAGAACGAATCAGAAGATTGCGATTATTTACTGGAAACGAGCAGCTAAAAAGAAACCATAGCTAGTTTGAAAAAATGGTTGATTGCTAGCCTAGCTTCCTATTCGCTGCTAACTTGCTAGTGCCAGTAGTACTGGAGAGATGTTCGCTTGTGGCGTAACTAACGTTAGATGTTACGTTAGATGACTATATTTATATACTAGGCTATATAATAATAAGTATTAGCTGAGGCCACATCAAACTAGCTAGTTAGTGTCGACTAGCAAGGCCTTGTTTGCTTAAGTGTCTTACCTGCGGCGCTACCTGTCTTCCTCTCTTCGCAATTCCCCCCTCAGACTGTTTGCCCCTTTCTAACTCCTCTCAAACCGGAGCCCCTTTGTAACCTACATTTGCCATAAACGACTTCGCAACTGTCGTAAACGTAAGCAGCCTACCCACACGACAGCCCATGTACAACCTGCCCTCCAGTTAGGTTGAATGTGTTTATGGGGAGTTATCTATGTGTTTCATTTATACGATTTATTAATGTATGTTTGCATAAGAGAGTGGGGTCATGTAAGCAAAATGCATCTTAACAATGCAATGGTGATATGCAGTCGTAAAAGTCCTAGTGTTCGCATGGGATACAGATTACCTGCCATTTGATGTGATTTTGTTTCTGGAAGATTTTAATAAGAAAGTTGACACTCATTCGAGATATTTTAAAAACTACAAAACTTTTAAATTCATCAAGGCGAAACCTTTCCAAACCTTCAACTGTTTTTGCGCAAGGGGACGCACCCATTGATTGGTTCATGTCTGTATCTTTTTGTGTCAGTCCACACAATCCACCAATAATATTGCGCGCCGCAAACAAGATTTGTATTTGGTTGTGATGTTGGACGTCAGTGCAGTCAGTTGACAGCAAGTTAGCTAATTAGCTAGCAAAATGTTTGCTTTGTATATGGCTACTAACTGATGAAGTTATTGTAGTAGTGTTACAATTTCAAAATCTAAAAGTGGTACTGCTCTACGTATGCTGGTAAGCATTTGGTTACTTTTCTATCATGTGCTGCTGTAGGCTACGCTCAATTTGAAATATAACTATTGTTGAATGCACGGCTAGGAAGCTAGCTAGCTAGCATGCTACCTATTTAAATTCTGCTGAATATCCATCGCACTTATCTATTCTTGTTACATTAAGTTCAACCGACCAGTGTCGTTAGCAGTATAATGTATTGCACGACATATGATAGGAGCAACTTGTTGGCTTTGACTATAATCCTCCAGTAGTATGCATCTTCTTAACATGTGATTAATTATTGTAGTTGTGACAACAAACTTATTGTAGATAACACGATGGGAGAACCAAATACAAAGTTTGGGTCTGCAGAGGAAGAAATGTGCTTCTGGAAGGAGCAGGCAGAAAAACACCAGCAAAGGTAAGACTGAGACATTCCAGAACAACGGAAGAGTTGCCCGACCATCCGCGCTATTCACATCCGCTATCTTAGCCACAACAGATGGCTAGCTTTTTAGCTGTAGCTTAGACGTTTCCGAATTAACAAAGTGATTCGATGATGGGTCCCATATGATTATTCTAGCCTATGACCATAGTAGCTAATTCTTTCAGCTCTGTTGGGGTCTGACGTGTGCGTGTGACCATATAGGGCCGACGAGGCTCTAGAGGAGTTGCAGGAGTTCCAGCAGATGAGTCGGGACTATGAGGCTGAACTGGAGGTAGAACTGAAAACTTGTGAGGCACGAAACAAGGAATTGCTTTCGGATAACAACCGACTCTGCATGGAACTGGAAAACATCAGGGTATGGCATCTAAGTTCTCGAGTCAAATGTTTTCCGGGTCATTCTTGCTCATGTTGTTGTGCATGTTGTTGACTAAAGCTGTGCTTCCTTTGTGAAGTTTTAGTGAGTAAATTTCAATAATGCATGCACACACACACACACACACACACACACACACACACACACACACACACACACACACACACACACACACACACACACAGTCAAAGTTGTCTACAGGCACTAATTCACTAAACCCACAGCCAGCACCAGAGGCTCTTGTGTAAAGCCATGATGGAGCAGCTGACTGCTATTTTTGCTCAAAAGTCCAGAGGGAAGACAAATATTAATAGAGAGAATACAGATTTCTAAAAAAAAAAAAAAAAAAAATCCAAATTGCTTAGGAACAGTCAGGGAGACAGAAGTGAGGGAGCTATATAATGCTAAGCTGAACTATTAGTTTTGCTCCGAAGACAACTTGGGAAATGAGAACCGAAATGTGATCCGTTTACTGTGTAAAAAGGAGGACTGGCGGAGTGTGTCATTCGAGAATGTCTTTTATTTCGACATTTGTTTTGCTTCCTTCTCATTTGCCTCATCTTCACAGGAGAAGTTTGAGGCCCAGCATTCGGAGGCCTTCAGACAGATCTCCATGCTGGAGGGAGACCTGGCCGAGACCACGGCGGTTCGAGACCACCTGCAGAAGTACATCAGAGAGCTGGAGCAGTCCAACGATGACCTGGAGAGGGCCAAGAGGTCAGTCAGTCTGTCTGCATGATCTTTACTGGGTCTTAGTATAAGGCTTTGGGACATCATTTTATTTGTTGTCTGGAAAGCAATCTGCACATGAGTTTGATATTGGATGAATAGGCTTCTCACACAAACTTGCAAGAGAACATGAGAACAAGCTCTAGCCAACAGATACCATTAACATTTAAGACTCATTGTAATTTTCTACTTGTAGAACACATGCACCATAATGGCTTAGTAACATCTAGCTCTGAATAATAACCTCAAAAACTCAATAACCATGACTGTGTCTCTCCGGTGTCCCAGGGCGACCATTATGTCACTCGAGGATTTTGAGCAGAGGATGAACCATGTGATCGAGAGGAATGCCTTTCTGGAGAGTGAACTTGATGAAAAAGAGAACCTGCTGGAATCTGTCCAGAGGCTCAAGGACGAGGCCAGAGGTACGCAGAAACACACACACACACACCAGATAATGTTCGCAATAATCGCTGGTCGTGCAAGTTCTGAACTCCATTCTGAAGCTAGGCGACATTTGATAGCTCATCGACCCAACTCTAATGTTGTCTTGGATACAAACGTCCATTGTATTAAGCACATTTATTTAGAAAAAGCTGAAGGACCAGCTTCTTAAATACATACTATCAACAGTATTTAACAACTACTCTGTGTTCTTCAGAATCCGAAACAGGGCTATTGACGAGTATTTTTTACCACATACAAAGAAATTTGCTTTGGTCTGCTGATGCAAAACATTAAACATGTAGTGCAAGGACAAAAACAGGCAAAAAACTGTGATGTGACAATTGTACAAAGAGAGTGTTATGAGATCATCATGTGAGAGACAGAATTTGGTCCAGCTGCTTTGAGGGGGGGGGGGGGTTCTGCCTCTTGAATAACCTACAAATGTCCCAGGACGGAGAGTCTTTGTTGTTGTTGGGGAGGAGGGGGCCTCTGAGGTGGACAGTTGTAGAGTGGCTCCAGCAGTAGGAGGAGCTGGTGGTCTGGAGCCGGTGGATGGAGACATGGGGGGATGGTGTCAGGACTGTCCCATTGTCTGTCACATCAACAATAGACCTCATTCAGGTTGACGGCAAGTCATTAGTGGAGTGGGGAGGGGCTTTCAGTTTTGTAGAAGGCCCTTCCAGACAGAGGCCGAGTTGGTTTCGGAGAACTTTTGAAGTTTCTCATAGCGCAGTCGTTAAGCACCTCCCACCGCCCTGCCAAACTTGTATTCAGACTCTTTTAACTGGTCCTTGTCCCCACTCCCAAACCCTTCATCCTTCCTCAACCTCAGCTGTCCGAGTTCAGCTGTAATCCAGGGGTTGTTGCTGTTGTTGTAACCTACCCTGGTGCATGATGGTACACAGCTGTCCTCACTGAAGCTGATTGTCGGCCCCTGTGTTATGGACAGACCTGCGTCAGGAGCTGGCCGTGCAACAGGTCCAGGAGCGACGACCCTCCAGCAGCCTAGGCAAGGAGACGGATAGGACCGACTCACTGTCGCGGTCCTCACCCGGGTACCCCTCGCTCCCGGCCACCCCCTCCAAACCCCTCAGTACCTTCACCACGCCCGCATCCAACATCCGGCGAGGTGAATTCAATGGCTGCTCTTGCTGAAACGGCATAAAGAAATATCCCTTAATGCTAGCACGTATCGATCCATATCTTAGCATCAATAGTGGATACTGTTAAACCAGTGGTTTATAGGATTTTTCATTTAAAAACCCATATACCGGTGTATTGGTTGATGTACTATGTCCTTGTTGTACGGTGCGTTTAGTGTTTGTGTTTGTGTTCAGGTGATAACCTGACAGGAACCCCCCTGACCACGTCAGCCCGCATATCAGCACTCAACATCGTAGGGGAGCTGCTTCGAAAAGTTGGGGTAAGAGAGACCCTCAAGCTTTTGCCGTTGTAAACAAAGGGCTTATGCCCATTCCGATTACACTTAAATACAACCCACGGAACTCGGATGGCGATATTCCTGAACAAGAATGCTCTGTCCTGTTTCGGCTTTCCCAGAACCTTGAGTCCAAGTTGGCGTCCTGTCGAGAGTTTGTGTACGACACGTCGACAAACAGGCCGGCTCTTCCGGCAGGGCCCAGCACTCCCTCTGCTCCAGAGGGCTTAGAGGTCCTGGCCAGCAGCATGAGCCCCCCTCCACAGTACGACAGGTAAGCAGGAAGTCTCTCCGGTCACCTGACTGTTTCAGTAGAGGATATCAGGCGTCATCCTTCCTTTCACGCGTCTGTGAGGTAGCCTCTGATCTTGTCTTGTCCGATCAACGATTCTTCGTAAGGGGGAAGCCAAAAACCATTTTAATGAATAAAAGGTACTTTTATCGATCACATGTTCCTTTTTCACGTGTTTTCAAACCGGACCTCGTTTTCATTTGGAGTGTGTATCTCCACCGAATATACTTTTACCTCAAGGACGTGTTAGCAATGTCTTACAAACAACAGTCATAAAGCCGTTTCGTGCTAACCGTGATCTTTGTGTGCATGCATCGTTTCTTCCAGCTTGGTGAAGAGGTTAGAGTTTGGACCCGCTCCCCCACGAGGTCTCTCCCAAGGCTCCCAGTCACCACAGGGTGGGGTTAAGATCCTGCTATGAGACACACGCATACATGCACATCACTGTACCCCCACATCAGACTGCTCCAAAGTTCCAATAGGGCTTTCAGCTGTGTGCCCCCCCCCCCCCCCCACACACACACACACACACACTCATTCACACTGAACTCAACAATGTCCCACTAAGAACTTAAGAAGCCTCCCCCCTCCCCTTTGTATCGCTGCATGGGCTGAGAAAAATGACATCCTAATGCTATCACATTACAGCTTTTTAGCTTGAAAGAATGTTGGGGACATTGAATGACAAATGGCTGCACACCCTCCTGTCTCTCCTCGTTCTCCCAGTCCACAGTCCCAGTCCCAGTCTTTATGTTGTGTGCCACTAACCCTTTCTGGTCCCTTTTTACCTTGACTTTGTCTTGAAGCCAGTTTGTTTTGCTAACAGTTCCTACATGTCGAGTCAGACGAGTTAGTGTTAGCATTTTAGCCATTGCTGCCTTGACTAATATTATCTCCTAATTTAGTTTTTTTTTTTTTTGTATTTTTAGCCTTGTCATGAATTGGTCATGTCTTCCTTGTAGCATATGTTTAGGTGGAAAGGTTAAAGAGAAGAGAGTTATGACTATAGGTATGTAGCTTTGTGAAAAGTAGAGTTCTCAAGTGTCTCAAAAGTTTGCAATATGAGGTTTCCACGATATCTGTCTAACTGGTCTACTGTAAATGTTATTGGGTACTACTTAATGATCCAATGAACTGAACTGGAGGCAGTGGTTGATAATGTACACTTTGAGGAGTAAGAATTTCGAAATCGTATTATTTAGGAACGTAACACTTTTTTTAGAGCACAATTACCAGAGAAATTTGGCATGTCGGTTGTGAAATTTTTTATAGTATTTTTTTAAGACATTGACGCAGCAGCCTTTTCTTATCCTCTGAGTTCATCATTAAGGAAGTTTAGTCAGTGCCTCGCTCTGCACTGTTTGAATGTATACCAATGTTTCTGACAGGGATTAAACCTCACATTCCACAGATTTTCTCTTTGCTGTCCTTTGCAGCGAACAAAAAGTCATTGGAGGAGAAGAGGGGAGAGCCTCACCTTCTCCAATGAGTTTCAAGGAGGCACTGAGGGGGAAAAAAAAAATATCAAGGAAAAACTCATGACACCTTCCTTCTCCTGCTTGAGATATCATCAGTGCTAATATTGGGAGTGGACCTGAGTGTGCTGCTCTGTGTGCCTGTCACCGATCCAGGCAGATCAGATGGGTCATTTCTTTGTACGGAAGAAGGCTGAAAAGGACATGTAGTTCAGTGTTGGCCTTTGTTCAAACTTGTCTCAAAGTTAAAGGTCCTATCAAGACAGAAATAGCAATAACAGGCAATAATATATTTTACCAGAGTTCAGAAATAAGCACACGTCTATTCTATTTTTCAGAATTATGTTCTAAAGAGCAGTGTGGCCTGCCTTTATAGACTGTGACATGTTGTAAATGGGTCTGGTAATGTTACGCAGTGTTATAAACTGTGTAATGTTGTGGGTTCCTCATATTTCCTTGAAGGTCTGTAAATGGTGGAAGTTCAAACCTAGAGAGCTGTGGTCTGCTATAGTCTGCCTATCCCAAGAAGTGTGTATTGTCTAGTCTGTACACCCTTGTAAACTAAACCTGAAAAGAAAGAAAGTTGTTCCACTGACAGTGCTTCTCTGGTCTTGGCTTCTCTGTCACTAAATATGACCGTCATCGCTTCATCATTGCACCGAAGAAATCTATCAATATATATATGTCTGAACAAGGAGCGTCACAACATATGCCAATGTGTAGAGTGTAGCGCAACTGTTGACGTTGGTGAGCTGTTGTGTGTGAACTTTGACCCAGGAATTGCAGTGTCTGTAAAGTCCACTGTGTAGCTTCTCACATTGGATATGTAGCCACTGGTCATGGCTGTGACACCTACACTTTTCACCTCCCTGTTTGGACTATGTTCACACCCAATGTGTTCTATGTCTACTTGTTGGTTTGCAAATTATTTTTTATTAAAACAGAGAAAAGTATTGTGTATGTGTCTTTTATATTTCAAATGTGGAGCTAGATAGACATTAACAGTCAGGAAACGGGTGTTATTTTTTCACTCTTTATTTCTTGTGCAGGTGATTCCACAATTTATCGACAGAAGGTTCAGATTGAAGATTTAAACATCATTTAGGTAAACAAAGCATGGTGACAAACAGTATCTTGGTGGTGACCAGTTTTTAGGAAAAACTTTTAGGATGAAATATGCATTTGGATATTTAAATGCATAATGAACTGGACTCAGTTATATAACACCATTTCTGAATAGGTCATCTAGATAATAACATATATTATCACTTAAGAACAATTAAGTTGGACAGGATCTTATCAAAATACAGAAAGGGTGATTTTCAGTGTAAAGGTAAACATACTAAACGGTCTATATTTGACAGCTTGTTACATACACTTATTTGATCTATGAGGTGTATTCCTTGTCCAAGCCATGGACAGAATAAAGCTGTTGCTACAGTTGCAACTGTGTCAATATTGGTAATCCATAATAGCAATACATTTGGACTACTTTGTATGTTCTTAAATGGGTATACTTCATCATGGTAGAAATATTTTGCACTGAAGTGATTTAGGTTGGTCTTAGGTACCTAACCTAATGTACTGTACCACAACAATGTCTCCTAGAAGAATCTAAAAAGGCAACAGCAGTCTCAAAAGACAGGACCAGTCAAAATGTAATACGAATGGGATTAAGATAATAGATTTACATAAACTCTAAATATATCAACATAGATCTATAGAAACCTCTGATAAAGTTTGAAAGTGGCTGAAAGGGATAGTTGACTTATCTTTTAGGTGAAGGGGGGATAAAGAATGATACGTTCGTACCTTAAGAGGGCGCAAAATAATTCAAAAAAGAAAATATAGTCATTCAGTGCAGTAGAAAAACAGTGCCAGCAAAGAACAGCAAAACAATCATCAACACACTGACACTCTCAAAACCTCTTTGGTTAGTTATAGAATGTTAGAAAGGTGCTCTAGGAAATAGAAAACGAATCCATTTGAAGTGATCTGGACTAAGGAACATTGAGGCTTTCTGGATGAAGTCTGGTGTTGGATTTCTGCCTGTTATGCAATACTGATTCCGATCGTGTCGGGAGAGTGAATTCCTTTTCTACTACTCGGCAGACTTGGTTCCGTTGAAGTCACCCTGTGAATCTCCATCTTCTTCATCATCGATCACCCTCCGGCCGCCGCCACTTCCCCCGGCACGCCGTGGTGCACTACTGAAGGAGGGCTCGTTGCCACGCCTTAAACAAAGATTCAGACATACACGCATATACAGACATAGACGCAGAAATAGACAAACATATACACATGTAAAGCAAACTTGAATTAGTGTGGAATAAAAACGGACCGTATTTCTGATCGTTTTGGTGTGGCATTTGAAACTTCATGACATTTTCATGTAGGTCCAGGGAATTTAAATACCCGAAATATAAACAAAAGTGACACTGTTTATGATCAACCAACAAAACGTACAAATGGTTGTCTAGCAATACTTGGGGACAAGGTTGATGCTGTTGTGACACATTTTTAGATGCTACTACCGTTTAATTAAAAAACATAGTATTTTACTGTAAAAACCAAACCAACAACTGCCAACAATACCTCTGTCAAGTTATGCATAACTTTGGATAAAAAACACAGTCAAGTGATCAACAATGGGATGAAAGAGCAAATAGTAATTGAAAACGCTGTGTAGAGATGGTGTTGTTATCATAAGAGTTAGCATGGCAGTTATGATTCAAACTCATCATTCCTGGCTTCAGGGAAATGAGTCAGGTTTAGACCAACTAAACCAAGCATGGAGAAAAATATGGTCACCAATGAAAGTATTTTGTTTTGAATGCACTGCATTTCTCTTGCAGGGTTACAGAATCGTTTTTTTAAGATAAATACACAATTGAACCATATTTTCCCTCTTATAGGCATACGGAAGGAGAATACAGAAGAGTATGGGCAGGGGGGTGAAGTTAGAGACAGCTGGTGAAATGTTGGATGTGGTAACATCTACGAGCAGAGGTACCTGCAACATTACTCCTTTGGCTCTGGGTTGCCTCTGCAATAAAGACAGAAATGCTTTGGGTTCCAGTGGGGGGAAAAACAAAGTCTGACAGATGATGAAGTAGGGAAGTGCTCACTGGATACTGTGTATCCATTTGCATGAGTTTAATTGGAATTTGTGAAGTGTGGTTGGGTGGGGGACGGGCAGCTACATAAACAGGAGTGCGGTTACATACAAGAAGTCGAACCGACCAAGCTCCCCCGACTTTTTAAGTCTATTTCACTGCACCGCTGAATAGGTCATGGTGTTCTGTGCGGTGAGATCGTCCCGCTTTCAAACGTATTTGAACACGTGTGAGTTTGTGAGGTGCTTTTGATTTGCCTCGCAGTCGTCGTTTTTTGAAGCTACTTGCATTGAGCCAAATCAGTGAGGAACCGAATGGGAGCGCTTGTTATTCCACTGTGCACGTAGCCCTGCGTACGGGACATATTTGTTGTCCAGTGCATATCCGATGGACTCAAAATGTCATGTCAGGAGGTCGTCACCAAAAACTTGAGAGGACACTAAAAAAGAACACGGGCGAACGCGGGAGAACACAAGATAACACCGAAACACGAGAGTCATCGAATTTTACCTGAGTTTGCTCTTGAGGGAGTTGACCTCACGGGTTAGCGCATCGTTAGCCTCGGTGGACTCGTCCAGCTCGCGCTGCACCTTCCTGCGGCCGGCGGTGATGCGCTGGGACTCCTCCTCCGACTCCTCCAGCTGCCTCTTCAGCTGCTTCATCCGAGCCGTAGACTTGTCCGCCTGGGGAGGGCCAAGGAAACAACAGGGTGGTCAGACTTCCACCAGACTGTCATCACCCCCTAATAGCACGAAATAACTTATCGATGACCTGGCACCAGGAAGAAGAATGGGAGATTAGATGGGTGTTTTTTAGGGGAATAATACTTGACATGACAGGTGGGAGGAATTAAGTAATCCGTCAGTGTCGTCCAAACATAAGTAACGTGATATCTTAACTTCATAACGGTTTGTAATTTGTTAGCATGAGACGGGTTTCAGAGTTGGGTTATTTACATAAAAAAAGACAAAAGGCTAATTCAATGTTGGTTTATCTGTAAAAAAAAGAAGAGCTAATACAGTCCGACTGTTTTAGCATTTCATTAGCTTCATCTTGGTTTGTCTGGGTGTAGATTGGTAGAGTACCTGGTCTTTGTACTGCTCTGCCTGTTTCCTCTCATCCTCCACCTGAAGCATCAGATCCTTCAGCTTCTTGTCCTTCTGACGCATTCCCTTGGCAGAGGCCTGCTTCTCCCTGCACACAGCGAACTGCCATTACCACCAATGTGGCCATAAACATACAACTGGAGATGTGTATTCCCTTAGGTCATCGGGTCATTAGTCTTTCACTTAGTGCAATGTAGATATGACCCCTGTGAGGGTAGAGATCATGTTTGCCGAATTCCTTTGGGTCGTGTATTACCTTATGGGTCCGGAACAAACACAGACACAGATGCATGCGCATGCGCGTAGGCAAGAGGGACGAGCATCTCGCCAGTATGGCTTCCTCTCTCACCTGCCCACTTTGTGGTCACCTCACCTTACGTTCCTTCCAGACGCAATGACCACCATTTAGAACCATTTACTTTAGCCTGCTACGCGACAGAAAATCTAGCATGCCGGTTGAGCGGGCGGGCGGTAATTCTACTGAGGGGTGAGTTTGAACCGCTTCAACTCGATTACACGTCCACACACGCACGCATGGCTCCTGACCTGCTCTCCTGTTCCAGCTGCTCCTCCAGCTGAGCCACCTTGGCTTCCAGGGCGGTGATGGAGGACTTGAACTTGGACTTGACCTGGTTCTCCATCTCCTGGAGCTTGGCTTTCAGCTCCTTGTTCTGCCTCTCCATCTGCTGACGGGCACTCTCGTTCTTCTGGGAGGTGGTGCGCTCCGTCTGCAACTCGTTGTTCAGCTGGTCCACCTGAGGAGCGGTGAGAGCGGTCAGTGTGTGGTAAAGGAGGAATTCTGCTCAAAATATTCAGCCCACACAATGGGCCAGAGAATGGTTCAGACATCAGCAAGCTGTCATGGTGTGGTCCTTCGGTTGGGCATGGTTTGACCATCTCACGATGGTCAGAATGCGATTAAAATACGGTCAAGAGCTTCGTTGTGCCAGTCGTACCTGTTGCGTGCTCTTCCTCAGCCTGTCGTTGATGATCTCCATGTTGCTCTGCTCCTCTTCGAGCTCCTCCTCCAGCTGAGAAATCTTGGCTTCCAGACGACGCTTCTCATCAGACAAGGCCGACCTGACACACACACGCGCAAATGAAACAGTAGCGACCCAAAACAAACAGTGTCTTAGTACACTGTTCAATTCAGTGCTTACATATACTTGCATAATTAAACAAAAAGAGTCATTATTGTTCAGCAAGCAATTTCGACTCACTTTCCGGAAGAGTTGCTTGCCAGCTCATCAGAAAGCTCATCTCTCTCAGCCTCTGCTTGCTTCCGAGCCCTGTCAGCGGCTGCTAGGTCCTAGAGACACACACACGTACACATACACCCATTTAGGATTAGCTTGTGCTATGGCACCACATTAGCTGTGTATCAGATAGTGTTGACGGTTGGCAAGGTTACCTCTTGGACCTGCATGAGCTCAGCCTCCAGACTCTTGGCCTTCCGCTCGCTCTCCTTGGCCGTGGACAGAACCTCCTCCCTGGCCGCGCGTGCATCGTCCAGCTCCCTCTGATAGTCCTTCATCTGAGCCTGGTGGCGCAGACCGAAGAGGAGAGCGACGATAAGACGATAAGACTACCATGTGGTGTAAGCTACCTATTAACTAGAAATGGTAACACTATTCTTTTTTTCCCCGCCGCAAAGCTACTACTGATATCCATTGTTTTCAACGTTGCTCAGTCTTTCTGACCTGGAGCTTGCGCAGTTGTTTGATGGCCTCATCCCGTCCCTTGTTGGAGGTCTCGATCTGTCCCTCCAGGTCCTTTATGTCTCCCTCCATCTTCTTCTTGGACGCCGCCACCGTGGCTTTCTGCTTGCGCTCGTCCTCCAGCTCTGTCTCCAACTCACGCACCTGGACGGGCCAATGAAACAAGAGCATGATATGGTTTCTTTTTTTTCTGGTGATTCTGATACTCGTGAAGGAAAGGGAATCTTTAGCCCCTCTTCTTATTTGCAAACTAGCCCGCAGGTTAATATGTTTTGGAGTAAAAAGGAAGGAATTCCAGACTAGATTTTAGAGAGGTGTTCGCAGAAAATTCATTTCGATTTAAGATTTATTTCTAAACGCCAACGCAACACCTAAATTCTGTAGGCCGTAGATGTTGCACAGAGTTATTCACCAAAAATTTATTTACAAAAAAACAAATCCTGCACCTGTTTGATGAGCTGCCTCTTCTTCTCCTCTCCCTGCTCGTCGCGTCCCAGCAGGTCCCTTTCGAACTGGGCCTTCAGGGCCTGCATGTTGACCTCCAGGCGCAGCTTGGCGTCCTCGGCTGCCTGCAGCTCGTCCTCCAGCTCCTCCAGCTGGGTCTTCATCTCCTCGACTTGGGCGTCCAGGCCACGCTTGGACTTCTCCAGCTCGTGGACCTTCAAGGTGAGGGAAGGCGGGCATCATCATCAAGTTCAAAGATTGGTTGTACTTCGTATGTGTGTGGAATGGAATGAAAAGTTTTGCCTAATGTAGCAGAAGGTTCATAGAGACGACGCAAAACATTGTGAATGGAAGGAGTAAAGGTGGTTGGGTGACGGTTTGCCAAACGAGTTCACGGCCGCACTCAACAATCCACAACATTTTCCACCTCCATTGTATTCTGCACTTAACCTTTATGCCCCGATTTTTGAAACATGAAGGAAACAGTTCGATGCTCCTTGGATTGAAATGATCGACAGACTTACGCTCTTGCCCACGTCGTCCTTGGAGCTGACCAGGTCCTCCATCTCGATCCTCAGGGCCTTGTTGGCTCTCTCCAGCTCCTCTCTGGAGTCCTGGGCCTCCTCCAGAGCGCGGGCCAGGGACAGAGTCTTGGTCTCCTTCTCCCTGGCCTCCGCCTCCGCACGGTCCCTCTCATCTGCGTACTTGCTGGAGATGCTCTTCTCCTCCGCCATCATCTGAAGGGGAAAGGCTTAGGTGTTCTTTTTGTTTGTGGTATATTTATTAGAATAAACTAAACCAGCATGTTTGTCAGCAGATTCACGTTCCCCTTTTTAATGATTAGTACTATTTTACTAATATTATACAATCAGCATCCTAATATCTTAAATCTCCTCAAGTGTCGATCGATTGTCCTCTGACCTGGTCAAACTTCTTCTGCTTCTTCTCCAGATTGGAGACAATCTGCCTTTGGTTGTCCAAGTCCATCAAGATGTCCTCCAGCTCCTGCTGCAGACGGTTCTTGGTCTTCTCCAACTTGTCGTAAGCTGAGGCCTTCTCTTCAAACTGGGTGCTGGAGGCTTCCAGGTCCCTCTGTAGACGCTTCTTGCTCTCCTCCAGGAGCTCAACGTTTCCAGCCATTTCCTCCAGCTTCTTTTTGGAGTCTGAGAGCTGGAGAAGCAGGTTCAAACAGGTTTCAAAAAGTAGATGGATTAGTTGAATATCCAGGACAATGATACAACACAAAGTGTCTTATTGAATTATAACATTTACAAAGCAAAAGCTGCACGATGACCTCTGTCTATGGTGCGCGGTCAAGGTAAGAATCATTAGAGACGTCTTGATGTAACTCGCTGGACATAACTCTTTAAGATTGCATGAATGTTACACTGCTCTGACAGCAACCCCCCACCCCCCCGTCACAATGTTGTACTCATGGGCTCCCGTACCTGGATGTTGAGGGTGGAGACGTGTCTCTCCACGTTCCGCTTGGCCTCCACCTCCTCATCCAGCTGCTCCTGCAGGCCGTTCTTCTCGTCCTCCATCTGACGCAGGCGGGTGGAGAACTGCAGCTTCTGACGAGTCTCCTCCGCTAGCAACTCCTATGGATTTTTACGCAGATGAGGGTTAAAGGTGCCAGTCCCAACTTCAACAATGCACAAGTACATTTGAGATACGGGGCTATGGAATATCGTTAGACTTTATGAAAACCAAATGAGAGCTCTCTCAGTGGCAGAAGTTGTCCATCTGCGGTGTTTGTGTATACCTGTGTATCTTGAACTTGTGAGCTCAGTGTGGTGACATCTTTGCTCAGCTTAATGTTCTTGCCCTCGGCTTCATTCAAGAGGTTGGTGACACTCTCCAACTCAATCTGTGGGGTCACAAAAATGAAATACGAGTCAGTCACTGAAATCCATATCTGGTCTTCATCCAGTTGATCTGGCAACCTTTTGATACAACTATGCTTTTCTCGTACAAACAAGTTGCACTTCATTAAGGCTGCACTTCACTCTTTATCTCCGACCCTATCTCACCGTGATCTTGGAGCAACGTTCTCCCAGCTCGCCCTTTTGCCTCTCGCCGTCGTTGAAGCGCGACTGTAGGTCGGTCAGCTGGCCCTCCAGCTTCTTCCTCTTGTGTTCGCCATCTTGCTTGGCCTGGACCAGCGAGCGCACCTCCACGGTCAGGTCCGATGTCTCCTTCTCCAGTGCCTGCTTGGCCTTCTCCAGGTTTGACTTCACCTGGTGGGCAGTTAGCAAACGTGGGAATACGTTTATCCTTCCATTCATATCGAATTATAATCCTTATAATGTGCATCCAAAGCATAGCATAGCATAGTACAGTACAGATAGCATAGCATATTTGAGGTCTCCTACCCGTTTGGACTGCTCAAGCTGCTCGGTGAGCTCCTCCGCAGCCTGTGTGTGTTTCTGTCTCATCTCCTGAACCTGGGCCTCGTGGGTCCGGTTCTCGTCCTCCATGGCCCGCTTGAGCAGGGTGACCTCCTGCTCTCGCTTAGCCCTGCATGGAGAAGGCAGGGACGTGTGGAAAGATAGACGGATAAAAGGATGAATGGAAGATGCAAGCATGCACAGTAGGGTGGTGAATGGTTTGGTTAAATATACGGATGTAGAAGCCAGGGAACGCATAGGGGGAGTCGCACAGTGAGCGACGGAAGATTGAATCTATCCACAGTCAGCCAAAACTTGGAAGAAGGCGACAGACGAAGAGTGGACTAATGGTGCCCACCTGAGCTCTTGCTGGGTGGCTGTGCTATCCAGCGTGTCCTCCAGCTCCGACTTGAGGGCCTCCAGCTCCTCGCCCAGGTCTCGCTTGGTCTTCTCAGCCTTGTTCCTGGCCTGCCTCTCGGAATCCACGTCCTCCTGCAGGTCTGAGATGTGGCCTTCCAGCTCCCGGATCTTCTTCAGCGCGTTGTTCTTCTGGGCCATCTCGTCCTCCAGCCTGGTGAGACAGAAACAGTTGGTTATGGTTGTCTGCGTGTGGATTTAACTGGTCACGGAGGGTTTCCCACGTTGGATACATGATTTAGACCGCTTCAGAACCAGAAAAAGCGCTTCATTCTACAAATATATACAAAAAAGTGTTATGTAGATGCGGTGGTTGTGTACTGGGCGGTGCTTTGGCCCACCTTGCCAGTGCGGCCTGGAGCTCCTCCTCCTTCTTGGCGAGCTGGGCTTTGAGGTCGGCGATCTGGGCTTGAAGGTCAGCGATCTGTTCCTGGAGGTCATTCGACTCGGCCTCAAGCTTACGCTTGGCCTTGTCCAGCTCCTGGCGACCCTTCTCTTCTTTCTTCAGACGGACTGTAGGACAACAGACGGACATTATAATCCTGCATGGTAGGATAATGGTCAACCATATTAGGACTCTAAATGCAACCTGTCACCAGGATTAATGGTAATAGGGTCTCATGGTCAATGTAAAATATGCATTTGATTTTTGGATGAACAAGGGTATACCGACCCTCCAGTTCAGATATCATGGACTCATGTTTGTTCTTGAGCTTGGTCAAGTTCTTGGACTTCTCCTCTTCCTCTGCCAGGTTGGAGCTAAAGTCTGCTATCCTTTCCTCCATCAGTTTTCTTTCCTAAAATGGAAAAGTCAAATGGAAAAATCGTAAATTTTTACCACGCTGAAACCATAGTTAATGAACAAAGTTCCAATTTGACATGTAAGGATCACCGTTAAGTTAACCTTTTTTTGCCAATACTACTTCGACCCAACAACCTACAATTACTCCATGGTTGGAGACTGACCTTCAGTAGCTTGTTGTTATGGTCCTCCATCACCAAGACGTCGTCCTCCAACTTCTTGACCTTGCCCTCACAAGTCACCTTTTCTAGCTGCAGCTTCTGACGAGCATCCTCCTCTTCCTCAAGATGCTCCTCCAGATCCTTTGGCCAAAGAAAATAAAGAAAGGACACAAACATTCCCTCAGGTCAGTACTTGAAGAGTCAAGGGATCAAAATCCCTGAACACTACAACTTCATTCTTTCATGTATTTAGTGTTGATGACAATTGACAACGCGTGAACCAACGGGCTCAGGAAAGGACAAAGGAAAAGACGTGCCTGCATCTGCTGCTGCATCTTCTTCTTCTCCACTTGCAGCGCCTGTGCCCGGTCCTCCTCCTCCTCCAGCCTGGCCTCCATCTCGTGGAGGATCTCCTCCAGCTCCTGCTTCTTAGAAGCCAGGCGTACCCTCATCTCCTCCGCCTCGGCGTACAGCTCCGTCTCCGCCTGCAGCTGCTCCTGCAACGTGTTCCTCTCCTCGAGAACCTAAAGTTTCGACAGGAGGGAGTAGCCAAATGTCCAGAATCATTACTGTTTGTATTTGAAAAGGTACCTCGAAAAATAGGATGATATCGAAGATGTCGGAAACCTTGGGGTCGGATGTACCCCAAGGTTACAACCTTGGGGTACATCGACTAAATTGCGTTCCTGTGTTTATGAGAGAGTGCCATTATTGTAAAGACTACCCACGTAGTGACTTGGATTGAGAGTAGTGTACGACATTGTACCCTACCGTTGTATGTTTCAAGGTGATCTCCTTTAACTCGGACTCAAACTTTATTGCGCTGTCTTTGGCTGTTTTAAGTTCCTCGTCCTTCATACCCATCTCCTCCTCTTGGCGTGTCACTTGCAGCAAAGGCTTGACCTATAGGACAGGAGGGAAGATCAAAGGGCCCCTTCTTTAATAACAATGTCAACGACTGGCTCATTGACAACTCTCAACTAACAGTGGTTACAATTATGCCTGAAATTCAGTTTCCGAGAGTTTATAATCCCTTGAATGAAGTGTATGTGTATCTTACCTTGGTGAAGAGTCTCCACCACTGCCAGTTCCTGAGTTTGAGGTAGGCAGCACAGTTCCTCTGGATCACCTTCATTGCTGTCAGTTGCTGCTGCCTCTTAGCAAAGGCCCTGTGGAAACCAAGGAAGTTAAGCAACCTTAAAGGTAAGATAGGTAGCATATAACATTATCGTATGCTAAGCTATCAGTCAGCTCTGAAATCAAAAGGGTTAGTGCTGTTCATTGGGCTACAAATTCACATCTTTGTCTTTCTTTTATGAAAATCTAAATTCCTTATACTCTTCTCTTGCAATGGTAAAATGTAGTACATAGTTTGACACAAGTATTAGACAAGGGCATATATCAGCAACTTTGTCAAATCAGATTGCATCACAGTCTGATGCTCACTTTCTGGCCAGGAACCCTCTGGCCTGGGACTGGAAGGCTATGATCACCACGGTGATCTTCAAATCTCTCTCTTCCTCCAGTTGAGCCAACACGCCGGTACGGAAAAAGATCTTACTCTGACCAATCCGGTACAAGTTTGGGTCCAGGTCCAGGTGTTTGATCTACACAAACAGGAAATGATTATGAAAAACAGGAAGTGAAATAATGAATGGCTCATTTTGTATGGCTATAAGATACAGGATAGGAACCTTTTTTTGCCATTAGTGCAACTATTCTAAACCTAGGTTTTCCTAAATGAGGACATTTTGGGGATAGACAAAAGGTTGTATCTTACCATGAGGCAGCAAGCTTGTTTGCCATCCATGAATCCTTTGGGGATAGCATTAGCTGCCAATATCTCATATCTGTACATAACCAATATAAGTAGAGATAATGCAGTTCAATAAATGAGTTAATTCATGAAAACGAGTGAAAAAACGAATATCATACTGTTGTTGCCGTTTACTACATAGCAAAAATAACATTCAGTGCTTCGTTGCAGAAACAAAATCTACTCACCGCTGTCGGAACTCCTGGAAGACAATGCGGTTGGGGAATCCTTGGCGACAGATACGGATACCCTCCAACACACCGTTACACCTCAGTTGCTCCAAGACTAGATTAGCATCCAGCTTTCCCGCCTTGAAAAAAATAATTACATGTGTTTTCATTACATGTGTATATGAACTCAACACTTAATCATACACTGCTGATGTTATTTTGGGGTACACTGTTGGGGAATGCTTTTCTACCGTGTCTTGATAAAGTAATCAGGCTAAGAAGGAAGTAAATGAATACTATTGTTCATTTTTATCATACTGTAATCTGTCAAAAGGCTGAATCAGTCATAAACGCACACAAGGACTGTCTGCAATCCAAAAATGACACACAAAAAACAAGCTACTTTCAGCGGCAAGCCCAAACCTTGTCACCTAATCAAATACGTTTTTTTCTCACACAAAAAAAAGAGATGAAACTGTAAACTTGCAACAGTAAACAAGTAGCTACACCAAGAGAGGAATGTCACCACGCTAAACAAAACCAGCGAATTGGATTAGGAGTTAATTAAATAAACCCCAACAAGACTCCGTTGAATCCAAAGTAACACTGGTGTCTCGTACCCTCTTCTCGTGGTTAGGGATGATACAGCGGACGAAGTTGGGCTGGGTGTTGTGCAGGGTGGTCATGAGCTTAGTCAGGGACTCCTTGTAGAGCTGGCCCACTGTCCGGAACATTCCCTTCTTGGTCTTGGAGGCACTGGGCATGGAGCTGTCGGTCATTTTGGCGAGGGCATCCAGGCCAACAACACGGTCACCTGTGTCAAAAATCAGGTCCAGGTTGAGTTACAGGAACATGTAACAAATATTCAAACTATAGTCAATCACCATTTAATTAAAACATATATGGTAAATTGACTGCATTTATATGTGCATATACTGTATGTATACAAATCAACAAAAATAATTAAGACATTGAGAACAAGTTAAAAGTTAATGTATAATAGCTCTCACCATCTTTCCAGAGGTCTTGGATAAAGGGGCTGACAGAGCTGATAAGCAGTGTTGTGACATTGTCATTGAGTGGGTCCATGTTCTTGGTCAGCCATGCGGAAGCGTTGTAGTCCACCTAAAGTCAAAACCAGATAGCACAAGTCATTAATTCTGACAAAACAAATAAAAAAACATGAATGCTAAGAAACAGACACAAAATAGTCTGTAACAGATTCAATGGAAAACCAATGCCAGGCACCACAAACTGTGTGGTATGGAATATTTGAATGTAGTATGAATATCGAACATGAATGGATATAGTGTGGACATTTGCAGCAAATGCATACATCTCAGCACGCAAGCAAGAGCAACACATACCTTCCCAGCATAGTGGAGCACAGAGAACTCAGTCTTGTCTTTGAGCTGTTTGGGTTTGGCAAACTTGACATGGTTGACATGAGTGTTCATCAGCTTCTCTACGAAGGAGATATCTGTGGCTTTGGGGAACCAACACTCCTCATCCAGCAGAGCCAAGATACCTGGAGGGTTGTTCTACAGAGTGGAGGTGAGATATGTGATTGAGTAGATCTCCAATCAAATAAATCCGATTTGTACAATTGTTAACGATGAATACGTTTATTGGTTTTCAATATTTTTATGGCAACCTTTTTGAGTTCAGAATATAGTGTTTGGGATATGCTAACTGGACATGGTTACATCCAATGACAAAACGTGAAAATAAGAAAAAAACATAATTGTTTTCCACTCACCGGCCTCTCAATGAGCTCGATGCAGGGTTGCAGGTCTAAACCGAAGTCTATGAAGTTCCACTCGATGCCCTCCCTCTGGTACTCCTCCTGCTCCAGGATGAACATGGTGTGGTTGAACAGCTGCTGCAGGCGCTCGTTGGTGTAGTTGATGCACAGCTGCTCAAACGAGTTATTCTGCAAGGGAAAAGAGGAAAACAAGTCAGTGTCAGTTGGCTTAATGTGTTGGTGTAATATGTCTCTACATGTAATAATGCATCTTTTGTCTTTCAAAAGATGCCATACATATTTGAAGTTTTAAGAGGTAGACCTCAAAAATCTCAAAGCCAGCGATGTCAAGAATGCCCAGGAATGAGGCGCCCTGGCGCTTGGTCTTATCCAGGGCCTTGTTGACGCGAGCCAGGAGCCAGCGGAACAGGCGTTCAAACATCGCTTTAGCCAGGGCCTCGATGGCAAAGTCAGCCTGGTACACAAACAGAGACAAGCTACATTAAAGAAAAAATATGCCCATATTTGAACTATAAAACTGCATTATTCTATTATTCTATTGTTCAATATTATTATCATTAAGAGGAAAATGTAAAACATTTACAGAAAAGTCTTACAAATCTGACAAGAAAAAATAAATCGAATTTAACAAGCCATGTACTGTCTAATTCCAAACATTTTACCTGTTCTTTGGTCTGTGCCTTCTGCACAACCTCTCGGCCCACTTTAATGCGTGGAGTGAGGATGGCACGGGTGAAGTCTACCACATTGATGCCCTGAAGATGGCACACCTTCTGGGCAGCTGGTGAATCGAGAGCAACCAAACAGCATGGTTTAATCACACAAGGCCCTTACCACCTCAAAGATGTTTACCAAGTGGAGTAGTTGATCTATAGTTGAAGCTCCAAGCTTCTGGGATTCGTAGTTCATCTATGAAAGAGGAAGATTGTGCTCACTGTGAGTTAGATGTATCTGTTACCCCTCACCTGTGTTGTCAGGCATTGTTGCCTGCTCCTGGTTCCTCTCCTTCTTAAACTCAATGTTCCCCAGCTGCAGCACTGTGGAGCATACCTTCAGGATGCCTGAGGAACAGCCAAGGCATGGACGAGTTAGCGACATTACTAAATCAAAAATGGCCTCCCTTATGAAACTTGCTTTGGTGCTGATAAGTCATTCATTAAGGGTGAAGAGTTTTTAATATAAATATGACCAGAACCCTGGTCATAGTCAGTAGCGTAATTGCCACAGGTTATGGGTTAAACTTCCACAAACGTACTGTAGTTCTTGTAAGTTGAAAATACTATATTACCCATCCTCTCTTCTTCAGAGAAGCCCATAATGTTCATGGCCTCCATCGTCTCCTCATACATCTCATCGTCCTGCTGGCCAGCGATTGAGACATTGCCAGCACTCAGGAAACGGTACTTGTTGAAATTCTCCAGCAGCAGGTCCTCTGGAACAATAAACCACAAATGACGAATGAATAAGAATAACAAATCAATAAACAGCTACCAAACTAGGAAAATATGTCGGGTCAAGGAGGAATCTCCTTTAGCGTACCACGTAGCTTGTCCTTGACACCGGCCACCATGTAGTAGAAGATGTGGAAGGCTCTCTCTGTGTTGGCTTGGCGGATACAACGAGACTTCTCCAGCAGGTCTGAGCTCACATGTTAAAAAAGTACTTTGAAGCTCTTTTTAATACCTTTTATTGCTTTTTGGGGCCACAAGTCACAAAGACTCTTAAAGATAAATGTCTTACATGAAAAAATCATGCCTAGAATATGCTTGTGACCTAGTTCACATGTGGGCCTGTTCTTGAGGACATTTGTGCCAAAATAGGACCAAGATGACATGTCATGTGTATGACCTAAATTAACCTAAATACAGTAAATACTAAAATTCCACCCTAAACGTTGTCTACGTTATTCCCTGGGAAAGTCGAACTGTTGAATCAATGTCAGGCTATTAATGACCCCTGTATCAGTCCTCTAACAGACTGTCACTGTCCAGCTGCCAATGACCCCACTCCATGTTTACCTTTGGTCACAAGGGAGACTATGACACTCCTTACAGGTATGTGTGAACTGTAGCTTCTCAACCTGAGTTAATGTTTGCTGATTAAACAGTTGGGCTAACTTGCAACTGGACGTCTGTTCCAGGGAGAGAATCTATTAGGGTCGCCCCTCCATGCGGTGAAATACACATCTCACAATGTCAGGATACAAGTTTCTATGTTGGCACCGACGATGTAGCCAGTCACGTCAAAGTTGATGCGGATGAATTTACCCTGTGGGAGAAAGGACAGCATAGGTATGTCACACGTTGAACAACATTGACAATTGAAAGACATAACTTTCACATTTAATACAAAACTACAACATTTATTATTTCACAATTGACCCCAACTTCAACATTCCACACATCAATGACTCCTGGAAACACCTGGACAACCTTATCCCACTACAACAGCAGGAATGTCTATCCCTGAGGTAAGATAACTCACAAATCTTGACGAGTTGTCGTTTTTGATGGTCTTGGCGTTACCAAAGGCCTCCAGAATGGGGTTAGCCTGCAGCAGCTGTTTCTCCAGCTCTCCCTGGTGATGATAGTGTCACATGAAAATATCATAAAATCATCCTTATTATTTCCTTTCATGTGACAAGGGTGAACTAATTATTTTAAAAAAAGTCAAAAGTACACTATTTCCGTTCTGTCACTTACAAGGCTTTTGTACTCCTAAGGCATATAAAAACCGGGCTCACCTATTTGTCACAAAATGGGACTAGACGGCCTACATTGTGGAAATGAGGACAACTTCACAATGTGCCAGTGGAGACTTGAAGGTAACAAGTGGGAGTTCGTTTGGAAAGAAGGTTTTTTGAGGCATACCTCAAGCTTTCAAAGCTCCCTCAAGCCCTACATAAAAGGTCCACAAGGGTTGACACACCTTAGAATTAGGGCTATGTCTGATCAGATCAAAGGACCTGTTCTCTCAGCAAGGGACACTGTGATGTATGTCTGATACAAAAGACATGCACCGTCTACAGAAGCTATGGCATGTTTAAAACCTCTTTGTAAGACACACTTGATTTCGATTTTCACCTGGGTCTGGTCTGCACAGTAGAAGTAGAAAAGGAGGTAAGTGAGCAAGACACCCCATCACTCCATGTGGACCTAATCCCTTTGATCAAAGCTAGGGCGTCAGCATCAGACCACAAACCTCTGCCAAACAGTCTCTCTCTCTCTCTCTCTCTCTCTCTCTCTCTCTCTCTCTCTCTCTCTTAACAAGGATCCCTTGGATGGCTGCTAGCATAGCCAACAAGCTAACCTAAGCCCATGTACAGTAATTGAGCATGATAGCCTGTTTTGTTGCTGGCGTCTGACTTCAGATAAAATGTTTCTGATGAGCAAGGATCACGCACCCAGTCCCTGGGTAAACTGTGGTAGAATAATCTAGGTTTAGAGTTCAGAGTTGTGCTAACGAATTACATACTTTTGTCGTCTGGTGCTGTGAGTAAATGATTTAATATTGGTGCTTGTTAAGAATAATTGATGGACGAATTCCTGTGAAATCCTGTGAAATCCATCTAGAGATTAACTGTAACTAAAATCAAAACATTTGACTTGAAGAAAAAAAAAACAGGACAGGAAAGATGATAGCTACCAGACAGATTTCAGCATTGGGAAGGCAGGGAAGCTCCCGCTTGCTTCAGACACTGAGAATAAGAGACAGAAAGAGACAGAAAAAAAGCGAGGAAATTACAGATGACAGAAAGGCCTTTAACAGGTTGTTGTAATACTCCAGGAGATGGAAAGATAAGAAAGGAGGAGAGGGCAACATAGTGTACAGAGAGAGAGAGAGAGAGAGAGAGAGAGAGAGAGTGAAATGAAGAAGAATACAAAGAGAGAGCTTTGGTCTGGGGGCTTTCACAGGACCCTCAAGACAGTACTCAGCAACTCTCTGGAGGAAAGACTGGAGGTGGGAGGCCAACAGCGAAGACAAACACAGTGTTGACCTGGAATTTAATCCTTTCACCAAATTGCACCCCTACCCCTAACAACTAAGCCCAATCCATCATCCATGGAGAACTCAATCCTACTCAAGCGTAATTCCATCACAGAGAGCTTAAAATGACATGTTGTAACTTAGGGCTGAAGACCAGACCCTCCGGTGTATGCCGCTGAAAAGTTAAAAGGGTCACGGTACATTTGGTGTTGCCAAAACTCCACACAGTGCAAATCAAAAGTGTACGACTAAAGTCTACCGAGCAAGACGGCCACGCCCCGTAGGGGCGGATGGCAGGTGGTGGATGAGGAGGAGGAGGGGGGGGGGGGGAAGGAGGGAGGAGGGGTCTGTGACAGGACATGATGTCATTTGAGAGACAGGAAGAGGAGATGGGCATGCTCACACTTGTGCTCGTTTGGACCTTTTCAGTGCCAGGGGACCCCACGACCCCCACCCAAGCCTCCCTGACAAGCCCTCCCCCTCATCCCCTGGCAGTGAAAGGGTGTTCACAAAAACCTGGATGATATTTGAAAACGATTCTAACCCTAACCCATACACAATCTAATAGCACTTATACCCAATAGCGGTCCTGCATTTTGGAGAGTTCTGAAAAATCATTGTCATGCAGTCACTATTGATTCTTGGGGGCACACTTTTGGCTGTATGTCAGAGAGGGCTTTAGATTATATTACACATTATGGTTTAACTTCAGGGTTGCTTTGAGATCAAAGAACAAAAAGATTGGGGGATCTTGATCGAAGAGAAATATCTACGGTATTTGTTTTTGACTCGGTGAGCAACTATCGCATGCAATCCTTAACCTAGGATGAGAGAACACGCACACACACCACACGCAGAAAAGAAAAACACACTCTAGGCATTCCCTTTTACTCACGTAGGCAAAGTTTGTTCCTGATTGTTGCTATTTGGAGGAAATTGCGATAAAGGATTAAGAGGGACAGTTTCCTGCAGGCTGGACAACTCTTGCATAAGAGCAAGGAAACTGTTTAGGAAGGTCCCCAACGTCTGACACACAATGGTCACTTTGAAATTGCATTGAATGTTCAGTGTCTTTTGTGGTTTGTCGTGCATATACTTACAGCACTGGTGTCCTTTTTGCCTTTGTGGGAGGAGGCAACTACGGCAAGATACTGGATGACCTTCTTGGTGTTCTCTGTCTTTCCTGCACCGGACTCTCCACTGTAGAGAGGGAGGGATGGAGAGAGGGTGGGAGGGGTGGAGAGAAGGAGAGGGAGTGGGAGAGTGAGGGAGCAATAGGGAAGGAGCAATATGGAGGGAAGTCAATGAAGGGAGCGGAGAGAAAAAAAGAGAGAAAGAGACGAAGTGGGACGCATGAATAGAAAAACAGCACCGAACAGGTTGTTCACAGTTCATAAACTCGGATTAAATTTAATTAGAATCACGTGAGGGGGGGGGGGGGGGGGGGGGGGCGACGGTCAACAGACACCAGCGCCAAGCATAATGATGACGCTCGGCCAGGCCAACCCCTGTGCAAAACCAACAAACCAACAAACGCATCGATCTCTCCAGCTTTGTATCAAGATAGGAAAAGGGGGAAGTACACAATGGCTGCTGGTTGGAGTTTTATTGGTCTTTGATCTGGGATGCCTGGATGCTGAATGATCCCAGCCCATCGGTCGGCTCCAACAAGCCCATAAAAGGCAAGGTGTGAGTGGGATCCACCGGGCTTCTGTCATGGGGCTGGCTGGCTGTCCAGACAGAGGAATCTCCCTTCTGTGCCCCGTAAGGAGACCGTTCTCATCGGGGGCGTCAAGTCCTACAAAACTAAAACACATGCAATGTCTAGAACTGAAAACCACAGTGTGTTCAACTTGTAGTGACACCCCAAAACCTATTTGTTGCATCTACAGAGGCATCCTCCTACCTAGTCCCTTTAAAGCCAGTACTCACACAACACTAATACACAAATACCACACCCTTGAAACTAGATCTTCATGAAAGACGTAAAACTATGCTAACTAATGCTATAGGGTAACATTTGGAAACCTGGCCTCACAACCTATTTGTTATTCTCAACATAAGCCTAGGCCAAGACTACTTGGTTATACAACCATCTATGGCCTCAGCCCATGTCATCATACACAGTGATTATCCCCAGACCAGGCCTTAGACTAACAAAAAGCAGGCCTACCCTCAAAATTACACAAACACACACTTCGTCTCCCCCAGACCCCCCCCCTCCTCCACACACACACACACACACACACACACCCATAATTCTCTAATCCCTGGAAAGAATCTGGGAGAGAGAGACCCCACTTTGTAAGTTAAAGGGATTCCTCAGTGAAACGATTCTAAACCTGAAGGTTCCAGTAAGGTCAGAGTGTGGCGCGGATCAACAGTCATACAACGCTACGAGGCTTGACGGTTAGCGTGTCCATTCCTATCCTGTTGAGTTATTGTGGCAGCACTGCGCCTTGAGGGGAAAAGAAAAACAAGATCCTGTAGAAATGAGATGTCAAGTACATCAGTGTGGATTTAGAAAGGGCCCATGCCATTTCCCATGGTGCATTCTGTTTGTAACAAGCTTGGAAAAACTCATAGCCGTGAAACAAGACTTCCATGTTAGTACCGCACACAAGGTTATCGTCATCGTAAAAAGGAATTTTTTGACAGTGGGCCCCAAAGAATTCTTATTCAGCGCTGACTGACCAACATGTTTAAGTGTCCATCTGTGAAGTGTATCTTGTAAAACTATAACACACTAGGTGTGTACACAATACTTTCTTCTTGTTGTTTAACATATTTACTGTTATAAACAGTTTTAACGTAAAAACACCATAAAACACCATAAAACGCCCTAAAACGCCATAATACTAATACAGCATGTAAGATACTTTAAACATCGGTGGTCAAGAGACAAAAAAAGGGATTGAGCACATTGCTCAAAATGGTGTTCACAGCCATGATGAACTGAACACTGAGGCAATGCAAAGTCCTTTGTCATGTGTGGTGCATGAAGGAGGACATAGAATATCATTTTGTGACCATTCACTCTTTACAGTGACCCTTTACAGTGACACTTGTCATGGAAGGTTCCATGACATAAGAAGTGGTTTCTGGTGAGGGGCTGCTACAATATATCAGTGTACTTTCATACAAACTCAAGGAGAATGTCATACATGTCATTCCATGTTTTGCACACTACCTTTCCCCATATATGGATTCAAGGACAGTCAGCACTACTTACGCCAAACCTTTTAAAGAAATGTTGAAGAACATAATTTTGTGAACATCACAGTGACCCACCTTAAAATGGTACAATAAGTCATTGTCAACATCTGTTTCTTTGACAGCCAAGATTGTGTGTCTTAGACCCTGTTTCTCCAACTCCAAACACAACCTAGACTGACGCTCGACCAAACCTACTTTTTAATGGGATCCACCATGGCATCCCATTAAGCGGCCCGAAAACAAACAGGATAAAAGAACACGCCTTCCAAAAATGTGCCTGGAAGGGAATGGAAATTGTTGGTGGCCAGCATTACAGGAAGTGGTTGGACGTGATCCGACAATGTGCTGCATCCTGGCATCCATCGGGCTTGAATAGAGAGAGCTCAGGGCTGCTCGACTGGGTGGAACCCTCGTTCGCATTTCCTTTCCTGGAACCACTGGAGGCCGGACAGGAAGGGTGCTGTGTGGGCCTCTGACTTACAGAGGGGTGAAATCCCCAGTACACACCGTATAACCATGTAACAGTCAATCATTCATGTAGTGGTTCTTTTCCAGTGTGTTCATGATAGTTACGATGCAGAAAGTATTGAACAGATACGCTGGTAGTAAACCTCTGTCAGGAACGACAGAAATGGTGAGGGGTAGATATGCAAAGTTATGCATACATATTTGCATGTGTTTTGTTGCACCCAGCATATTGTAAACATTCTCCACATTGGCATGGCTATTGGTTGCGATATGGTATGTATGTGGACCCAATGTCAAAGGCCACCAATGGACTTCATGAAAAAAGACTGGTAACAAATTAACAGTCCAGTCTGGGCTTGAGGAGTAATTGAAAGAGAGATACCATTTCTCCCCACGAGTCCTCTTTTAGTGCAAGGATTCTCAACAATCACTCCTTTAAACATGTAAACAAACAAAATGGAGCCCAAACGTTTTCCGAACTAATCTGCTTTCCTAATCAGGACACAGGGCACACTTCCTGTCAGTGGGTCTGAGGAGAGAGAGATAGAAAAAGAGAGGCAGGAACCAATGGGAGAGGAGAGAGAGAGGGGATACATACAGAAGAAAAGGAGAAACGAGAGAAAAACGAAAGAGAGAAGAGAAAGAATGGAGTAGAAAGGGTGCTGACCCCCATAACTCTTTGGGATGGTTCCCACTGCAGATGATCGTCACAGTCACAGCCCCACAAAAATAAACACCGTTAACTTCCTGTCGCTTGTTTCTGAACTGGATTCTTTAAACCACCATCCCCACACACTCACACAGCACATTTCCACCATGGGCACGTCTGGTGAGATGCTGTCGATAGCAGGTGACCGGTGTGGAAGAGAGACACAGGCATCCCATTTGTTTTCCCCGTGTTTATGTAAGTATTATGTAACTGTTCCACACACACACACACCCCATCCCCTCCTTATCGCCCTACAAACCATCGCTGTGACGTCTAGGAAAAATTGCAGGACAGAAATAATACTTCAAAAAGGTGTAGCTACTGTCACTGAGAAAAGGAGAGAATAAGCAAGACTGAAACTCACGTGCAAAGAATGGATTGGTCCTCACGATCTATAGAGAGAAACAGAAACCAACCGTCATTACAATGTACACTAGCTTATGCACAATCCGCAAAAATGAATGTGGTTTACAAAACCTTCGGCCATGGTGTGGAACAGAATTTTTCATAGTATGAAGTCCTGTTCTACAGTAAGTACAGTAAAAAAAAAATGCAGACGTTATCCATCATCACAGAGTATGACTACATCCCATACATACAGGATGCGGACATAAGCTTTACCCTGGAGAAAGAGTGTTGAGTTGCAATACCAACACAGCATCGGCCCAGTATGAAAACTCAGATGGCTTTATCGAATGTGGGGGACAAATGCAATTCTCCACTTCTCCACTTGTCAAAAATGTTGACAATTAGATCAATTCAATCATGCAATTTTCTTGAAATACAATAAAAGGTATTTAACCGCATGGGGTCTGTGTTGAAAATGCACCCCACAGGGGGTTAGTCTAGAGGGTTCCGGGGTCAGTCAGGTGTTTAGGCGTTGAAGGAAGGCCCAGTTGGTTATCATAAGATCCATTTACATGTAGTCATTTAGCAGACGCTCTTATCCAGAGCGACTTACAGTAAGTACAGGGACATTCCCCCCGAGGTAAGTAGGGTGAAGTGCCTTGCCCAAGGACACAACGTCATTTGGCACGACCAGGTATCAAACTGGCAACCTTCAGATTACTAGCCCGACTCCCTAACCGCTCAGCCACCTAAGTATCACATGAACTTATCTCAGGGTAAACATGACCCTGATATGAGAAGAAGGGAATGGGAGATGGGGGGGGGGGGGAGAAAGAGAAAGTGTTTTACAGACGGGAATATACTTTTTATCACCAAGGGAGAGACACCCTACATTGGCTCATCCTCATGAAGCCTAAGCTTTACATAATGAACTACTCAGTCCCCTACAATCAAATTCACTTTCCACGTCCCCATCGAGCAGGGGATTCTGCTGTAGTGTTGTGAGTAGGGCAAGCTCCTACGAGTGTGCAAGGTAACAAGGTTTCGATTGTTGCACGAAGCAGTCTTTCTTGCATTTCCTTCGGGATCAATAAAGTGATCTGAAGCTGGACATACACTGCCAGAGTATTTGTCCTTGGCCGAACTGTACGGTCAAGGCTGCCATTCTTCATTTTGGGCACGTTGCTGCCGGTGCTTGGATTCTTTTGGCACAGTTGGTTCTGTTCCACACACATGCACGCTTTAAAAACGTGCACTCTCACACACACACACACATGAGCACACACACGAAAACACATGCATGATCCTTTCTTGTATTTCCTAATTAAGGCATCGAGAATGAGTGTGTACGTGTGTGTGAGAGAGAAAGAGAGATGGAAAGGTATCCAAAACAGATCCAAACACAACACCGACACCAATCACTCTCGTGAGCCAAAGGCAATTACGAGACAGGAGTGTGCTAGAGAAACGCGGAAGGGCAGGGAAGAGGAGAGTAGACAAGAGGAGACGGGAGGGGAAGACAGAGGAGGAGAGGGCAAGTGTGGAGAGGGGACAGTAAAGGAGAGGAGGTTGAGGGGAGGGGAGAGGAGAGGAGAGGAGGGGAGGGGAGGGGAGAGGAGAGGAGAGGAGAGGAGAGGAGAGGAGAGGAGAGGAGAGGAGAGGAGAGGAGAGGAGGGGAGAGGAGATGAGGGGAGAGGAGGGGAGGGGAGGGGAAGGGAGGGGAAAGGAGGGGAGGGGAGGGGAGGGGGAGGAGAGAGGAGGGGAGGGGAGAGGAGAGGAGAGGAGGAGAGAGGAGAGGAGAGGATGGGAGGGGAGGGGAGGGGAGAGGAGAGGAGAGGAGAGGAGAGGAGAGGAGAGGAGAGGAGAGGAGAGGAGGGGAGGGGAGGGGAGGGGAGGGGAGAGGAGAGGAGGGGAGAGGAGGGGAGACCAGACGCTAGGAAGGAAAAGCAGTAGATAAGAAAGCTGTGGAGCGTGCTCGTTCACACAGACAAGCGCTCTTCGCCGCAGTGGTGTGGAAAGACAACATCTCAATCGTCAAGATCGGAGGGGCCCATCGTCATATGGGAGCACCACATTTCTACTGGTGGAAACTTCAAAGCCCAAAGCTAATGTTTAAGCTCTGTCAGAAGAATGTGATTCTTTCCACAGGGGAGAACAGCATTTCACTCAATTGTCTGAGACCGCGATCACAGATAACCCTTTAGAGAACCTTCACTGGCCCTAGAACCTATTACCCAGGAGACAAGAGCTGTTGATAGTCTTGGCCCACTTACAATATAGAGCCACAGTGACGTCAGGCCATACCATTAACTAGACTTTACTATTTGTTTGGACTGTACCATTACTCGGACCATCTACTCTGTCGTGGGAAATCCCTGTCACGCAGTCAACAGCAACAACCATCCACTTGAATCCAAACAAAACCCCTGACAGATATCAAGCATCCCTTCTCATGTTTACACACGACACTGGATGTACACACCAGAGCTGTAGATGTAAACACAAGTATTTCCTGTCTGCTGATAAACAGAGTTGAGACGCTTTTCTTATGTGGTACAGTTAACACAACATCTCCTATGGCTACAATTCATTAATCGTTACTCTACTTTAAAGGACGTAGTGATAGTTCCTCCTCTGACGGCTTAACATTCTTGCTATGGTTTAGTTTAACCTGCTTGATTTCCTTTTCATGTGACAGAACCCTCCCCTGGAGCTAACCCAGATTGTATTCCTGTCAGATACTGACAGAATTTTATATTGTGTCTTTTCCCTTTATTCCCGTCAGTGCTTTCATGAAAACACACAAATGTCAATATAATTATGGATATTATTATTACAGTGTAACCCCTCAAATATGAATGTCCCCAAACTCTACACTGTCAACTCAGAAATTTTAATTTTCCTTTGATTTTTCAATTCAGAAATAAACAAGTGGGATTTACAAAATCCGCTGCAACAATATTTAAGAGGACTTTCACTGTACAGACAGTACAGCCTAACTTTAATAAATACAACACACTATTTCTAATGTTGTTATTTACTTTGATAGCAGTCACCAGTTTTGGTAACCACCAGTTTTGGTAATACCACCAAATGGTATTGTCCATTTAAGTAAGCCTGTAATGTAACACTGGATTGATAGTCTATAAAGTGGTAGCGATGGACAGAGAACATAACAATGTCAGCAAGTTTGCTCTTTGTAAACCACAAGTCCAATGCTACACACCTAACAGGCACCATAGCAGAAACATGAGGAAGAGTGATGTCATTGTGTTCTGCTTGGCAAACAAACAGGGCTTAAATCAGGTACATCACTCATGGCTTGGCACTTAAAACAATGATGAGGGAGCGATTTCATACACCATTTTCCATGCTAATGCAAGGCCATGTTGCTAAAAGACCCTCATTGAACTTAAAATCATTGTTTACACTACGGGCAAAATATTATAAGGGGCAGCATTCTTTTCCAAGGCAGGGACAGACAAACACTGTTGGGATGTTTAAATACTGTTCTTGTGCAGTGCCACGTTCATCAACCACAGTGGAAGAGTGACAACAAATTAGCCATGGCTTTCACATTAACTTCTTCTTTTCACTTAGTCATAGCTTTGCAGAACTGAGCTACACACCCAGTAAAGAAGGCTTCACTATCTACAGTATACATCTGTAAGGCCGTGATAGACAATTCACCTCAACTCACACAGCCACTGAAAAGAAACAGGCAAAAAGGCAACTTTGTTTGAACAAAGATCCAAAGAGTTATTCAAAGGAGATGTGGGCTCCTGGGAGAATCCCCATCGCCTCAGACAGGTCAAGTGGGCACGACCCCCTCTGAAACCACATGAAACAGCCCCTATGGGAATACTAGAACAATTCACATCAGGAAATGAGCCTCTTGGAGGTATTAGTGCCTTAGGGTTAGCCAAGAAGCATTTACTGTAAGCGCAACTAGGCCGCTGCCACAATTGCCACCTCCCGTCCAACTCTCACTATGAGGATGTATAGTGTTTATTGGTGTGAAATGTTTTTTTATTTTTTTTATTTACGTTGTTATACATGCCTTAAATTCTGTGGTTATTATGCGTAGACGGTGAATATACAGCATACTGTGCCTGATATAAGAAGCCTATGAACGTTTGTAATGAAAATGATATTGCATACAACTTGCTGCATGCAACTTGGTGTTTTGTGGGCTTGACACCTTATTGCCGGCCCCGTTTTGAGAAGAGACGTGTGATAATGGCCGTGAAAGAGCCTGGGCCAGTCTTCCATATTTCGATGCGAAAACGCGACTTTCGACAGCTGTTGTCACGATTCACCCGCACGGTGCTCTTAAAGCTGTCAGGATCCTCTTCAACAGAGCACAAATCACTTTATAATAGACCGTGTTAATGCCTCTGCTTACAAGAGCTAGCACTCGGCTTAGCTCTCCAACTTATCAGCTGCTTGTGGGGGATAAAGGATTCTCCCTTTAGAGTGTCTGGAGAGATACCGCAGCCTTCATTGAGCTATTCACACTTACTTGTTTGTGTTGATGTGTTGAAGTCAAAAGATTTGACTCTCTCACTCCAATTGTGGGTACAAATTGTGCTCTTGCAACATTGTAATGTTCCCTTTAAAGTGATGTTCTTTGGGTCTATTTGATTTTAATGGTGCTGTATTATTGTCAGTCAGATAGGAACTAACCTTGCATCATGTTTCTGTAGGCATTGTCAGAGATGGAGTAAATGTGAGGGGGCACCTCGTGGCGCTTCTTGCCCTTGTACATGTCAATGATCTTCTCAGAGTAGATGGGCAGCATCTTGTAAGGGTTCACCACTACGCAGAACAGGCCAGAATATGTCTGAGGGGAGAAAAGGGTGGATTGGTTACAACAACATCAAGTATGCCATCAAAAAGCGTCAACATACCATTGGTTTGTGAATGTTAGGTGTTGTGGAATGTTATGGAATCCCTGTGTTCGGCAGCTAAAACACTGTGGCATGCAACTAGCCGCTTTGAAAGCGTTGCTACTCACGTAGATGAGGCCAGAGAAGTACCTCTCCCTGATGTTGTGCAGCACGGACGCCTCGTTCAGGCAGGTGAGCTCGGCCATGTCCTCCACCTTGCTGAACTTGGGCGGGTTCATCTTCTGGATGTCATCCTTATTCACCGTCACCTTCTTCCCGTTGTCGGCCAGCTCCACCAGGACCTCGTCCCCATGCTCCTCCTTGACGCTGGCCGCCTCGAAGCCTTGCTTCTCAGAGGGGATCCACACCAGCTTCTTGGCCGACCAATCAGCCTGGGCCATTGGACTGTTGATGAAGTCCTTGTCCAGGAAGAGGAACTTCTCGTCCTCGCTCAGGGCCTTCTTTGTCATCCTGGCAGGTCGGTTGGGCCAGCTGTGATGGAAAGAAAGAATAGAAGGAAGGATGAGTGAGTGAGTGTGCCGATGAAAGGGTGAACAGATAAATGGTGGAAGGATCGATGGATGGATTTGATGAAGTATGGGAAGGAGTGGCGGTAGAAGAGAAGTAAGGTGGTTAGGAAAGAAGGTGTCCCGGATTGATAAGGAGAAAGGAGGGAATGAAGGAGGATATGAAGGAATGAAGGAGGGAGGGAATCAAGAGAAGAAAGAATGTTGAACGGCTGAATGACTAGGCTTCATATCACGGTAAAGCAGTTTATCCTACTGGTTCTTTGAGGGATAAGCAATGCAAGCAATAGATGTCATGGATCAAGCTGTCATGAGTCATAAGTGATAATTAATCTCTTCGTAAGAGAAAAGTTGAAGGCTGATTTCATGCTGTCATAAATCTCCCTCTACATACTTGATAAAGCAGTTTGGAGTTCTGAATGTTCCATCCCCTGCAGGGCTAGTCATATCTTACACGATCTTACATCATACTCTCATAAATAGAGTCTCCTGCCAAGACTGTACATTTTAAGGGAGAGTTTCGTCAAGGGTTAAACTTCCTCATCCATTCGAAACTTCCAGTCCCGTCATTCTCACAGACCCCCCTCTCTCTCGCCCTCTTCTACACTTTCACACACGCCACAAGGGAGACACAAACATTACAGGCCCCTAATTTAGATATGAAGATTGAGTCTGGGAAATGGACTCTTAGCTTAGCACGATTAAGACCTATCGATTTCTGTCACATCAAATACCCAGCAGAGCCTTCGCCGTTAATGAAAGTTTACCCATATTCAATCAGAAAATAATTGCTTCAAGTAACAACAATGTCAATTTTTTCCCCTTCCTCCCACTCTCTTTCATGCTCCCCCCCCCCCCTCTCTCTCTCTGCTAAGCTACATGGCCCTGTGTTGCGATGACCATATATGGGCACCTTCTTTGGAGCAGGCTTCTTTTCGACGGACCTAAACAGCCAGGCAAGTGAACTCCCAAACAAAGCCCTTATAGGGAATAGTATGTCTCCTACCGGACTCGCGGTTTACTCCAAAATGATAACACGGAAGGCGAAGAGCTGCAGGGGGAGGGGGGGCGGTTGTGTGCTTTGTGTTTTGGACTTCAATGTTCATGCTTCATATGGTCCCCGCTGCTACGACACTTGTAGGGTGGTGGGCTGCGGCACGGCCCAACACCTGGTGTGCGGTGTCCCTGCGCTCCAGTGTATCACAAGGAAGCTGCTTTAGTACCGAGCAATACCTTCCGAAACAGGTGCGCGTACTGTGGGGTAACGCAGCTTCTTTTATTTCCAGTTGAGCACACATAGAGCCATCACGCTGTTTTACACAATACAGTACGCGAAGTGGAATGTACTGAGTGGATTAGACACGGAAACATTATATAGTTGGTTTTCCTATAGAAAACATGACTTTCTGGTGCAGTGTCTACACACTAAGCATTCCTTGGGTGCATATGAGCAAAACTCTCAGACTCAATTGAATGACCTCAGAAGCGTTAAAGATAAACGCTGACCTTTGATGGTTAAGACTGATCGTTGCAATCCTGAACCCAGACCAGGAGCCCCACTTGAGTCCATAGACACAGAATCCATAATTCCATGCACCCACACACACACTCACACACACACACTTATACACACACAACCAATCTCAGTACAGTCAGACAGTCCTAAGAGAGGTATGCACTTTGCAGAGTGGGAACTGTGCAAACCAGCCTCTATTCCCCATGGGAAATATTAGCACTGTGCTCCCCTGAGACCAGCAGCGAAAGCCAAATAGCCATACCCTTAAACCCATTGGACGGAAGGAGGCATACACATCCACTGGTCCAAAGTCAGACACTCTGCTTAGAAGACGGATGCTGTCTGTTCGTAACTTACATTGGATTCCGAATTCAGCAATGGAGGAAGCTTGTGTAAAAGTCAAGAGACTAGGACTGCAGTTCTGTGTTGTGTATACAGACGAGCCAGATGGAACAGCTGATTCTTTGATGATCACCTATTTCCTGGACATAATTGAAGTTTTCCTGAAGACCCCCCTCCTCCCTTGCAAAAGCATGTGCAGCTCCCTTTAAGTCCACACTCCCTTTAACTTGGCTGCCCCCTCTGCCCCCTTTTACCACTCTCCCTCCCTCACCCTCTCTCTCTATCCCTCCCTCCCTTTCTCCCCCCCCCCCTCTCAATCTCTGTTTCTGTCTGTCTGATGTCCTTTTCCCCCCCACTCTTTTTTTTCTCTCTTTCTCCTGGCTGTGTCAACGCGTGCTCAGCTTTTGTTTTTGCCCAGGGAACACTGATGACGGCTGTCTGACACATGGGGGGGGGGGGGAGTTTGACAGTTGGCTGTCTGAGCGGGTAGCACTTGTCGAGCTGGGTGATAAGGGTCCCCAGAAGATTGTTTGTAAACACTGGGAGGACCAAACAGCAGGGAGAGACGGGGAGGTGGGATGGCGAGGAGGTGAAAATTACAGTCAAATGTCGTGATTCTAAGCACAAAATGCTGGAGAGGACAGGGGGGGGGGGGCTGTCACCACATGCCAAAGAAAAAACACGACCAGCAGAGCAATGTCTTCAATGGATATTGATGCAGGTTAGCCTATCAGCATCTACTCCTGAAGGATGATCTAATCGACCTGACGTTATCTTCTCTGTTATTGACAAAAACAGTTGCCAAACACTCCTGATCTGAATCTGTGACCAATTGACAAACCCTGAAAGAGGGTAACTTCCTGTAGCCTCTGAACACTCTATCCCTATCCCCAGACCTTCTAAGATGTATTCAAACCATAGATATATCATATAACTTATATTACCCTGATCAATTAGATCCTGACATTAGACGCCCCCACTCCACAAATGCATTGTATTCCCGACTGTGAAAAGTTATTTGTATAGTTATATAGTTCATCAGCTTGTCAGTATTGTTGTTGTATTGTCAATAAGGCCACTTTAACTTATTAAATACAAAGCGAACAAACTTTTGTATATTATCGGATAAGCAGAAGTCTAAAAGCTGAGTATAAATGGGCCTGTTACCCAGGAGACTGTGTGACCTTTCTATTTTCTCTATTTTCAGAGGACATGAGTTGATCCTTGGGCCTGTGAAAGGTTCTACTTTCTGTCCCATGGCCACATCACAACTCCATTCCCTGTAGTCTTCTAACCCCTGAACTCTGTATCCTTATGCCTTGATGATTCAAATGAATAATAGTCAGCAGAGGAAGATAAGCGTTACGCCTTATGGCAATAGTCCACTTACTGACGATAAACACTAACAAACCTTTGGCTCAGTCAGAGCCCCTTTAAGTAAATTTATGTTGTCATTTGAGGCTGATTACAGTATTGCCAGTATTTGTGTAGCACCTAATAAGGCATTGATTTGTCCTCACGACCACCATGCAAAGCATTCCAACACTCGGATATGAGGTACAAACAAGCTGAATATCATTTTGCTCATTCTGACTTTTCATAGGGCAAGCATCCCTGCACAACTGAAAAGAGACAGAGCTAGAGATACAGAGAGAGGGAGAGAGAGAAAGAAAGAGGAAGAGAGAGACTGAGAGAGAGCAAGAAGAGAGACAGAGAGAGAGAGAGAGAGAGAGAGAGAGAGAGAGAGAGAGAGAGAGAGAGAGAGATAGAGAGAAGAGAGAGAGAGACACACAGAGAGAGAGAGAGAGAGAGACAGAGAGAGAGAGAGAGAGAGAGAGACAGAGAGAGAGAGAGAGAGAGAGAGAGAGAGAGAGAGAGAGAGAGAGAGAGAGAGAGAGAGAGAGAGAGAGAGAGAGAGAGAGAGAGAGAGAGAGAGAGAGAGAGAGAGAGAGAGAGAGAGAGAGAGAGATTGTGTTAAAATCATTTAAATCCAATTACGCGCCTGGCTGGACAGGTCCAAAGATAGACAAAACTGTGATGAAAACACTTTCTTAGCCTGTTGCTATGTTTTGAGTGCAGAGTGCATTGTGGTGGTCCCCAATAAGTTAAAATGTAATGATTGTATGCATAATCTAGAGTCCCTCCTACAGATTTGACTTGGAACCATGTTTTAACCATGTTGGGGCTGGGTCCTGCTGAAGGGTGGACCTGCTACAATCCTTCTCAACGTTGCTTCCAACTAGGGAGTGTTCCCCCTGCTACAGTGCTTCAAATTGTTCTAATAAGGTTAGGTAATGAGACACACTTTGTCATTACACAACATGAAAGATTTGACTATTAATTCGACTGACTTCAAGCAAATTCGAATCCAAATGTCATTTTCTGCTGGTTGACCTTTGACCACACTTTAAATCCAATCCTGCCTCAAAGCAGTGCTTAAATTCGCTGAAAAATAAATATAAAGTGGATGAAGAGTGATTTTACCGATGCTGCAGGCAGTAAAGGAATGTAATATAGAGTTCACCTCAGAGCACTAAAGACAAGATCGAGAGACATGAATCTCTCCTCTACCACAGTCAACCATCAATGAGAAACAGAACAGAGACTAGTAGCCTTCCAACCTAATTCCTTTCCTCAATGTTCTCTACAGATTGTGAAAATAAAAGTATCAGTCTTATCAATTATCACTGCTTGTAAGAAAATATGTTTTACTCCCGCTCCACTGGTATTAACCTTAGTACAGGTATGACTTGATTTCTAACTGCTTTTTTTGTGGTGCCCTACGTCAATGCAAGCTGACAGGATTTGGTTCTCACAGTCTATAACTCAGCCACACCAGCTACACAGGCTTTTTATACATCCATATTAGGAGAACAGGAAACATCGTGGTAAGTCATTTTTTTTTTTCTTTTTTTTTTACTTTTTTCAGATACTGAAACAGCAACTTCCTCCTAGTTTCTAAAGTTTTTATGGTCACTGATCAAATGTGGAACCGAATTATCATATAACTTGCCTTTCAATATTAAAACCTATGCTCGAAGTCCAATTTAGTATTCGAAAGGAAACGCTTTTGTTACCAGAACTTTTAATGCAAGGAAACGTCATGTCATCAATATCATGAATGCTACACCACAGATGTGTCAGTGCTTTCTGCAGTAAAATAAGTTCCTTATATTTGAACTATTGCAATGCTGCCCACTACGTTTACAACGTACAAACGCACAAATGTCAGAACAAGTAGTGTCTGCTGTAAATACATAATGGATTTCATTGAAGAAATATCGATATGAGTGACAGTTTCATGTGCATCAATGTCAGTCACTGCGTGTTACAAGAGATGCGCACGAACAAGTGCACATCCATTTGTGAGTGAAAACGAAGTGTGTAACATAAAAATACTTACTTAAAGTTTGATGATGAGGAGGGGATTTGGAATTTGGAAAGTTGGTGTTTGGAGCGTCCTGTGATTGACGGAGTACTCCAAAGAAGAACAGTCCAAATGACCCCGGTATAGTACCCAGCATTAACATTTAAACTACGCCGGCGTGCGCGAGGGTGGAGCCGCGCGGTCGGTCCCTCCTCTCACTTGCACGCACTGTTGTCAGCATCCTCTTCAAGAGAAGTAGCCTAGAACATGCGCACTTGATTCTCTTCAAAGAAGAACCGAGGCTGCTGGAGTGAAACATCACATTACAGTTTTTCTGAATTGCTAAAACACTAAAACCCATTGGCTGAACAAAGTTCTCAGTTGCCTGAACTCATGTAGCAAATTGTGCAGTCTGTTGTCAATACCTTAAACCATTTCACATGGTAAAACACAATTTGCAGATCTCACATAGACTTTTCAGCAAAACTCTAAACACATTCTCATTCTCAAAACACATTCTGCACTCTAATGCACATGTCATCCATACTGGTAAACACAAATGGCAACAATCAAATACAAATAGAGAAAACATGTAATTGACAAAACACAACCACTCAAAATTGATTTCACTTGTTTCAAATGATGTGACACAACCAATATAAGCCAGTTCAGATAGCAAACAGGTTGTTGAAGGTGGGAAAATATTGCTTGTGATGTCGACGAAGTGCTCTGGCCTGACCCAGCCCAAAGACAAGAAGAAGCACATTGATCACATGTTTACTCCTTAGATTTTTGTCCCTTTTACTGTAGTATTGTATACTGTAGTACAGTGCATTGTAGGCTGTATACTGTACAATGAACAAATTGTATGGCCCTGAACATTGTGCTTTCCATTTGTTACAGTAACAGTACTGACTGCTCAATAGATTTTGACTGGTTGCAGGTTCATATCAACAAAGAACAAGAGTGAGTTGTGAGTAGTGAGATGCAGGGTACAGTACTGTATAGGGGTACAAGGAGGAGAAAGAACAAAAAAAATTGCAAAGAGCAAAGCAGAGTAGTAATTTCTGATACATTTTGAGCTACTATGATAGAACATGTTGTCGTTCATCAAAAGACAATGACGGATAAATAGGAAATTTGTTTTGAGATTACGTAAAAATGTACAACCAGAACTGAACTGAGAACTATATGTTTTGAACAATGTGTTTTAAAAAATTTTGTGTATTGTTTACTGACTGCTTGATAGTGTATATCATTTTGATCACTTTGTTTATGATTTGAGAGCAGTGTTTGATTTTGAGCACAGGTAAATCTGTTTTGAGGCGAAAGCTTGATTTTGAGCACAGGTAAAACTGTTTTGAGGCGAAAGTTTCATTTTGCAAGAGGATTCAGAGGTTTTGTAAATAGTGCTTGAAGATGAGGTTTTGTGTTTACAGTTTTGAGAAAATGGGTGACTGTTTCAAGAATGTGTTTTAGCAATTGTGAAAAACTGTAATTGTTGAACACCCAAAACGTTCAGATAATTTACTAGGTTGGATGACAAATGTGAAATTGTGGAGGTAGGTTATAAAAACACATTTTGAATACACTTTTGTAAAAAGAAATCAGGCTAAAATCTATTCTAGACAGCTGTTTCAGTTGTATTGCTTTAACTGGAGAGTGATTTGTTCTCTTGATTCACATTGCATTAAGAAAATACAGTAGGCTCTTTAGGGGGTGACCTGATGGTCACACCAAAGTAAGGCTACTGCAGTTCTGACAGTTGTACTGGTCTGTGCTAGAGGCTGTATTGAAATAATTGCATTTTGAGGCCACAGTAGAATGTGTCCGCATGTTAAAGTCCCAGAGTTCCTGTGTCCATCATCTCACTCCCCCATAAGGCTGACCAGCTGTTCCCAGAAGAGGATTCCCCTAGCTGCCCTAAGATAGAGACAGAGAAGGAATGGGGTGTGTGTCGAAGGTGTGTGTGTGTGTGTGTGAGGGGGTCTTCCCCCGATATACAAGGGGTGTGTGTGTGTTTGGTGGGGGGAAGTGAGGGGTAAATGTCCCACACGTATCCCTAGTGTTTCCCTTATCCTTAGCCCCATCACATTCCACCCCCTCCCTCCCTTGCCTGCATCCCTAGTACTGTCTCCAGACTTCTGTCCGATGGAACCTCCTATATAAGGACAGTCTTCTGTTTGGCCCAATAAATCAAGCGCAGTGATAGGCGCGTAGTTTGGGCCAAAGAGGCACATTGCTGGTATGTGTGAAACACCGATGACAGCCCCCCCAGGTTTAAGATGTAAGGCCTTTGCTCGTGAAGATTGCTTGGCTGGAGCTCTGTGGTGAATGTCAACATGCGGTGCTGAGAAGGTGTGAAGTTAAGAAGAGGAGACCAGAGTAAAGACCATTATGTGAGATGGGGTCGAGACAAAAGGAGAGAAGAGAAAGATGAAGCTGGATGGGACAGACAGAGACAGAGTGGGAAACAGACCGACAGAAAGAGAGGGAGGGAGAGAGAGAGAGTGACGGAGAGAGAGAGAGAGAGAGAGAGAGAGAGAGAGAGAGAGAGAGAGAGAGAGAGAGAGAGAGAGAGAGAGAGAGAGAGAGAGAGAGAGAGAGAGAGAGAGAGAGAGAGAGAGAGAGAGAGAGAGAGAGAGAGAGAGAGAGAGAGAGAGAGAGAGAGAGAGAGAGAGAGAGAGAGAGAAAGAGGCAGTGTAGTGTGTGCCATAAAAGGACAGTGAGGTCTGCATGGAATCTCGGCAGCTTTCTGTGTTTGAAATTGTAGCACAGCCAGCCAGCCTGCGCCCCAGTGACTAAATATGGTCCAGTAGCAATGGCACTGTTCAAACAAATAGTGTCGCTTCTATGGGAAGAACTCCACATTGTTTACATGCAACAACCTTGACGACGCCAATACTGTATGTTGTCAATAGACTACAGATGTACAGATGTACAGAACAATAGTTACAGTCCATCCCAGAAACCAGACGCCTTGATATAAGTTATACTTTTGCCTTGCCATTCAATGATTTGACATGATCTTGTATTTTTGTTGAAGTATGTCAGAGAGGATGATGAAGAAAATTAATCAAAAAATGTACTGTGCTTAATGATACCTACATACTGAATTCAAACGGTAACAACATTCTGCACGGTCAGATTCCCAGTGATCGAGTCTGCAGTGTCCTTATGTCTGCTTTTTCCTTCTTCTGTCAGTGTGTTGGTGTACATGTTTATTCATTGCATTTTAATGACAGCAGAACTATTCGTGCTCAGTCGGCAGAGCCTGATGGATGACCCCTCCAAAAAGAGGAGGTGGAGAAACTGGGAAAGACAGAGTGTATGACTGGTGTGTCCTAGAAAGGAATCTCCTTCTCTGGGAAGTTCGACCAAAACGCAGTACCCTGACTCTTAGCTGGAACTCCTTCTCTGACTACTGTCTGATGATGGTTGGCAGAAAAAGAGGAGGAGAATTTGCATTATTGACTCAAGGTTGTAGTGTGAATGCCAGTTATGGATGTTTCTGTGTGTTGTGTGTGAATGTGTGATAGACTGGTGTTCATAACTTGAGTACCTTGTTATCTTGTGCCAATTCCAATAAACTAGAGGTCTCTTTCTTTGTAATGGCCATCAACAACTCCAAAAAAAACTATGTATACGAGTTGCAGTGAAAAGACATTGTTGACATTTACATCATCTAAAAGTATATGCTACTATATGAGACATTCATACATTTTCTGACTCCAATTGAATAAGATTCATGTTACCATCTACTGCTTTGACCATACAAGGACAAACAATAGAACAATACGTTTATGGATATATTTGACCCTTTTGGAATGCACTTGCATTCTAATTCAGGCTCAAAACTAACAATGCTTCTCTCATGCACGAAGATGCTGTGGTCAGCTGTATTTATACAGCTGTTTCACACACTTCCAATTTATATCATGGAACAAATGCTACCTATTTTCAGGCAATCTTCCAATTTAAATCTTCAATTTCCTCTGCATATATAGCTGTACCAGAGAATGTGTAACCATTAGTGGTGATTGCAGGGGCCAAACAGCCAATAGAAGTGTAATATCCAAAGGGGAAGATTACATTTGATACATGTGTGCGGAATTAACTTCTCGTTGAGCCAAAGCAGGTTCGGGCATCCATTTTGTTTGTGCTTGCATGGAGGAAGACCACTGAATGGCCTGTTTAGCCTCCCAGCAAGCAATGAATTAACACTCCATTAACACATTGGTACAGTAACACGAGGCATCTGTAGGCTCTGTAGGCTGGCAACACATCATCTCAGGACAGGCGTCTTTAGATCACTTTGGCAGTTTACTGGAACAATAACCCATAAAACACCACTGTCCTACAACAGGACAAACGAGGTCTGGAAAGAAAGCAACATAAGAAATAAGCCTCTCAAGTTACTCCTTAGGGTCGCAGTGCTTCCAGCAACCATGTCACTGTCTACAAGATAAGAATGTCAAGTTCCCTTTTATGGCAAAGGAGGAAGTGAGATGGGGGAAGGCGGAGAGGCAGGGGGCCTGGTTTGGACTCGAGGAAGATGTTTGTGTGACCTGCGCTGGGTCTGGGCCACATGGGGACGTCACTAGGGTTCTCCAGAAACGTTCCTGAGCTGCCGCGCGGAAAACACTGAGGGAGGGGTGTGTGTGGGGATCCGCCAAAGCAGCCGGTTCTCCAGTTCCATCATTTTGATAAACCACTAGGATTAGCTAAAACAGCATTGTGAAAAGTAAAGAATATTATGGATATTATGCCAAAATACTTCATTCAACATCTGTGAATATGATTTATTATATTGTTACAGTTTCTCTCAATTGTTTACACACAAATACTGGTACTTGAGACACAATGACCACAACATGTAACTCATGCACCAACCCCATGAACCAATTCTGCTAAACTACAAGCACAATTCCTGCTTTACACTCAAATTGCAGTTCTAAAACACACTTTTTTCAAAACACTACACACAATTCTCTGCATTTGGTACAATTTTCATGAAGAAAATCTTTTGTTTTCACAAGGAACACACTGCCATTCAAATACGCACACTGACTCATCGCATGGACAAACACCTGTCACACAGTTTTACAATTAGCAATCAGAGCTTTAGCATTAAAGGACAACAGGTGACCTCTTCTGTTTTTGAGCAATGGATGCCAACATTGGAAACAGAGGCAGATGAGTGAGAGTAAGAGGAGGACGACAGGGAGGACGAGGATGAGGAAGGCCAAGGACCATAATCTCTGAGGATATCCGAGCCGCTTTGGTTGACCATGCGGTCAACCATGGTCTAACAATGAGGGATTCTGGGCAAAGAGTACAGCCAAATTTGAACAGCTACACTGTAGCATCCATCATCCGGACTTTCCGAAATGAGAATAGGTAAGAAATCTACTCTCACAACAAAATTGCAGTAGGCCTACTGCATATCAATACAGTACTCAATGAGTACAGTAGTACAGTATTGCCTGTGGACTGTTCTGTAGGACTGTAAAAAATAAAGTCTGTTTCAAGTATATGAGAAATGTATTCCTACTTGGTATTCCTACACAGTATTTACAGTATTTTACTATTTGTTTGGCAGAACTGAAAGATTACCAACACAAGGTGGTCGGGAACATCTTCTGTCTCCTGAACAGGAAACTGAAATCATGAACATGGTCCTAGAAAATAACGCCATAACATTACGGCAAATACAACGAAAAATAATAATAATGTAACTGTATACACTATACAGTAAATGATTCTGTTGTTTTGTATGTAGACCACTGTATGTGCAACTTTGTGTTGGTTGGGATGTACACTGTGTACATTGTTTTTCTGGGAAAAATACGTAAAATATATTTGTTACAGTGTATTTCTGTGTTCTGAGTATAAAAACAATATTCTCAAATATTTTACAACACACTTATATATGTACTGTCTGTAGTAAGTGTAACACTGAACAAAAAAAGGCCTAACTCACTATGATGAATGAAGAAGAAGTGTTTTCCATTCATCATAGTGTTTTACATTGAGCACATCAGTGTTCAAATGGTTCTTATAAATGTCTATTCATATGATGGTTTGTGTTTGTCATTTGAAAACAAAATACCATTTTGAGATTAAATAACATTGTTTTGAATGTAAAGTTTAATTTTGCAGGAGAAGTGAGGGGTTTTGCCCATTGTGTGTGTGATTTTTTGATTTGTGTGTAGAGTTCTGAGAGTATGAGGTATGCATTCAGAAAATGTGTGTAACCAATCGAGAAAAACTGTAATATAAAGTAAACTTCTTTTGACAAACACCCAATAATGCATTACATTTGTAAATTTGTAACAGGTAAAACAATTTCACTCATCTACTCATTAATGAGCGAAGCCGGTTCAGGCATGGCAGTCGGGCAGCGAGCGCGCGTCACATCACCCATCGCCGTGTTCTTAGCCCATAGGCTTAGCTCGATAGGCGGCGCTATAAGTCGCACACATCCTCGATTACCTTTGTGTTCTGCGCTGCTGCCACCCACCACCATCCCCTTCTCCCCCATGTTGTCTGTCAGTACTCCCCGTGGGGGATTGAACTCGTTGCTCCCTGCCTCACGTCATGCATGCTGCAGTGAAGGCAGGGAGCGCTTCCCCATGTACATCCATTCCGCCAATGTAAAACCTTTTTGTCATGTGTTTGAATAAATGGTGAAATCAATCACGTGAGTGTCTTGACTGAACTAATAAGCACTGTCAAACACACACCTGACTTTAATTGAAAATGATTGATTGGAAAACTTTGTGGAAGATGGAATAATTCCTTAGACACAGTACACAGAAACATTGCTCTGATAAAAACATTGTACAACCTATTAGTCTTGGCAGTAGGCTAGTGGATGCATACTGTTGTAGAACTTTGCCTTATACAGCAGCAGTGCATTGCAGTGAGGCTGCAGTTTGTGAGTTTGTAGGTTTTGGACACTACTAATTATAGTAGACTACAAATAATATCTAGTTACATGCTTTTGAGCTCTGGCATAACATGTATGTTGTATGTACATAAATGGATAAACTTGACAAGAAAAGATGTGAACTGTAATTGAATAATATGGTTCAGTTTACTGAGATTTTCCCCAATGTGTTTTTTACCAGCACTTGGATCTGACATACAAGGCAAATGATGTGAGTGCACAATGAGTGCTGCTGCCCCCATGTCATGGAATAACCAAATCATCCCAGTACATTCATGGCTTTATTTATATAACGACTTAAATACATTCATACACATACAATTATTGTACAAAAAAAGAAAGTCAAAATTGACTATAAAACAAAAGCAGATCGATAAAGTCAACCAACTTTAAACACAATCAAAAACCTCTCTGCTCACTGATGACAATCAACTTGCAAACAGACACTTAAGGAATGTATAAGGAGCTCAGTCTGTTCCCTGATTTGGCAACATACCATTAAGGCTTTTATCACAAGTCCAGGCCATTTCCTTTCCAGAAGAAAATGTGTCTTCTTCCACACTGCAGTGAAGACAACCTGAGAAGGAGAAATTGTATCTCTTTCACCCAATTTCTGACTGCATGATCACAGCCATCAACATTTTGGGTTTGGCAAAAATCAAGGCCCAAATTTCCCTTTTCTCTCACCCGCTGTGTTAGAAGTCAGAGGCTCCAGGGAGCGAGTTGGCTTCTCTGGTTCCACTCGGAGCAGACGAACTCCTGAGGAACAGTTTCGGTCCACTGTCACCACTGCTGTTCAGGAAGTGGGACAGCAAGCCATAGAGAAGTGGCCTGGAAATATAAATTGCATCTGAGAACCAGGACAACAACAAAGATGTATATATGCATATATGTGGCATATTAAGTGGTCTCCACATTAAGCCTTAGAAAAGCTTACACAGATTTTGAACTAGGATCCTCCACAACCTTTAGCTCGTTCGCCATGAACTGTCTGTCCAGTGGAACTTCAGGTTGGCCTGATTCTGTGAATAGAATACATATAACTTGTAATCGTTTCAATGAGAGCTCACAAGCTTAACAATACAACCAACATAGGCATATTTGACCTATGTCCTCCTCTGACTTGCCACAGCTAGACATTTACAAACGGAAGTCGGTGAAGGCAAGTATCGGTCTCTCACCCGCGGTCAACACCGAGGCTGTGTATCTGTACTTGTTGAATTCCAGGTACTCGCGGATGAGCTCGTTTATAAGCAAGTTCTCGTGCGACAGCGCGGGACGGGGTTCGCTCTGGTCATCTAGCGCGTTGAACACTTCAGCCCTGATGCGAGCCTTCAACTGCCCCAAGACTCCTCGAGATTCCAGGGTCTCTCTTAACGCTTGAAGTCAAGAAGTTCATCAAAAGGGTAAGAAATGTGGCAACACTAGAAGATTTTGGACATAAAATAACCATTGCTGGCTACTCAACGGGTTCATAGTGTTTCATTGTTAGATAAGCTAACCAAACAGCGCAGCTAACATAGCAAACTATGTCACTTCGTGATCAACTTTATTTGAGGTAGGTATCTAGTCATTTTAAGCATAGCCATATCGCCGCTAGCTTTGAATAAGTTAAACAGCTATTAAAACGATATAGTTTTGTGCTTGTACTGTTTTAAAAGTGAAACATGTCAGGGGTCTTACCGCATTTCAGTTCTGTTATGGTCGCCATTGCAACAGGTGTAAACAAATGAAATGACGTTCACTTTTCCTTGAGTTCAAAGGGGAAAACTGACGACACGAGTTATTATCTGCTGCCATCTCGTGGTGTAACTGTGAAGCTACAGTTGCACGGTTAAGCAATCCTTTTAGTTTCATGATGGTGTCTAAATATCTCCCCTAAACTGAAGTCACATGAAATCACTTGGCGTTCAGATGTCTACAATCTGGAATCATCCAGCATTTTATAATTCACCCAAAAGCGTTTATATTACATTTACATTTAGTCATTTAGCAGACGCTCTTATCCAGAGCGATTTACAGTAATTACAGGGACATTCCCCCAAGGCAAGTAGGGTGAAGTGCCTTGCCCAAGGACACAACGTCATTTTGCACGGCCGGGAATCGAACCAGCGACCTTCTGATTACTAGACCGATTCTTTAACCGCTCAGCCACCTGACTCCCCCCTATATTATCTACTTGTTATGGAAAGTCTGTAATATGGAGTGTCGAGAATAATTTCCAGATTCCTTGGTTATAAAGTGCAATCATGCATAACTGTATGGCCACTTATAAGAGCATTGCTGTACAAGGTACCATTTAAATCAGTATTTCTAACAAATGTTTTATTGTATCCAGCATAACGTATTTTACAGACATTGCATCAATCAATCAATAATGAACAGATTGAATATAAAAGTATAAATATAATACAATCTTTAGATTTTGAAGGCCACTTACATTACATTATACTTACATATAGTATAGCTTCTTAGCATACTGTCTAAACCAGTAAGACAAAAATACAATAAGGTCACTTCTCTTGGAAAATCCATGTGGATCTCTAGAAAATGCATATAGTCAACAAGGAGACATTTTCTACACAGCCTGTAATAGCCTAACAAAAATTATCAAAAATAACACATCTATAAGGAGATAAACTCTTACTTCAGAACCTAAAATAATGTAGTTTTCAGTTTGTTTGTGTGTTGGTGAGCGGCTGGCAAGCAGACGGAAGCAAATGGAAGTCCTGGATTCATCACTGCTGCTTTGTATTGGTATTCCCTTCATTCGTGTTGGGTTTCCCACAAGCAGCTTTGGAAAGGTCAGGTTGCATATTGGTCGATAATTTTCTATCGTCCATTATAAATGTGTTTACTTTGACTGAAATAAACAAACACCGCAACATAGTTGGACGCTTGCTAGCACCTTGGCCTCATCAACTGTTTTCTTCTTTTCCCCAACTCATAAAACATTAAATGACTAGTGAGGGCTAGACGGCGAAAGCACTCCTTCTCCCAGTTTATTTTTTGGAGGGGGGGGGGGGGAGTTATTGTCTAAGAAACTAGTCATCTTTCTGAGGCTGAGGTCGCTTGAGGTGAATACAAATTCAATGATTCAATTTTTTCTGTTGGTTTATGTTTTCTGTGTGGAATAACCATGAATATAGTTGTTGCATTTGGCCTGAGACTTCTACATTGACAAATGTACAGTACCATGTTCTTCATAATAATGACTTCATTTAAAGTAGCAGATCCTGACAGAACAACTGGGTTCACATTCAGAGAGTGAAAAGTCCTTTCTTTTGATTCCTTGGCACTTTTTCCATCCCTAAGTACCCTTTAAAAAAAATATGACACTCTACACTCCTCTACTGTACGTAAACTATTTACAACATGCATCACAAAAAAAAAATCTAACCATCTAAAAACTCTAATAGTCCAAGAACAGCACTTGCAATAACAGTCATTTAACAAGACCTTACTTTCTGTGACCAGAAACGTCACTTCCGGGTCACCTTTCCGAAAAGCAATGCCCTTAAGTAAGAGTTCGAGCTGCCTTGATTAGAGCATTAAATGGCCAATTCTCTACCTGATTAGATTTGAGAGTGGACCAGGGTACTTTGTGTACGTTTTCCCTAGCCACAGAGAGACCCTTGGTGGAGCTTGGGGAGCCTAGACCAGCCCAGCCTCCCTGCACATCCAGTAGAACTGTCCTCTCTGAGCAATGAGGTTGGCTGGGGAGTCCATCTCTGTGATGTGACCCTTGTCCATGACAATGACTCTGTGGAAGGTGAAGAGAGGGTCAAATGTGATATTGAATTTTCCTTATCTCTACCATCATTAGCCTTTATCATTACATGGAGAATACTTTGTATACACAAGCATTGCTTGTGATTTTTTTGTAAGGAATGAATGACACTTGCCACGTGTACACTGTAACACTGTAAACCTGCTAAAGAGTTGTGCTGTTACCTGGTGTAGTCCATGATGGTGTTGAGGCGATGGGCGATGGTCAGCACAGTGCAGTCCTCAAACTGGCTACGGATGGTGGACTGGATGAGGGTGTCAGTCTCCAGGTCCACTGCTGCTGTGGCCTCGTCCAGAACCAGGATCTTGGTCTTTCTCAGGAGAGCTCGGGCAAGGCAGACCAGCTGGCGCTGACCAAGACTATACAAGAGAAGATGGATAGGTTGAAAGATTCATGCTGTGTCTTAAATGGTACCCTGTCAAAGTGGTGCATCATTTCAGATGATAGAACTAGGCCCTGGTTGGTAACTACAGCCTAAGGGTATATGAAAGCCACAGCTGAGAGGGTGTATGAAAGTTTGTGTAATCTACAGTGCAAGGCTTGTGTTTCACCTGAGGTTCTCGCCTCCCTCCGAGCATTCGTAGTTGAGTTTGTCCGGAAGTCCAGACACAAAGTTCTTGAGGTGAGCGAGCTCCAGAGCACTCCACACTTCTTCATCTGTGTAGGCGTCAAAGGGGTCAAGGTTCATTCTCATGGAGCCAGAGAACAGCACAGGGTCCTGATGGAGAAAAGGAAATAGTCCAACCTCACATCACAGGTTCCTTCCAGAACATTCTTTGCAGGTATTTTATTTACCAATACAAATGGGCCAAAACATGATCATCCATCTGTTTTTACATCAATTTGACTGTATTGACTGTGTATTACCTGAGGGATGATAGTGATGCGGGATCGGAGGTTGTGTAGTCCAATCTCTGCAATGTTCACACCATCGATGTAGATCTTTCCCTTGGCAGCCTCCAATATCCTAAAAATCCCCAGAGCCAGTGAAGACTTCCCTGCTCCTGTCCTTCCCACTATGCCAACCTGGAAGTGACAGATATTCGCAGAATAGTTTGAAAGTGCATATAAAACCCCATGCTCCCAGCACAAACTAATTCCAACAATGTATTCCAATATACAGTATTTTGTCATGATGAGGTTGAGTTTTCTTCTGACAGTGGGGAAAAACTTGAGTCCTAGACCCAGAGTTATTTACATAGGGTTAGAGGGCAGAAATAATCTTTAATCCAAAGTCCTGACCTTTTCTCTCTCCTGGATACGCAGGGTGATGCCTTTGAGTGCCCAATCCAGGCCTTTGCGGTACTGCAACCCATAATCATGGAACTCGATGGTGCCAGTCTGGGGCCAGGCCAGGGGCAGGGTACTGCCCTCCACACTCCAAGCAGCCTAGGGGGGAAGGGTGAGTCAAGGACAGTTTATAAAGTAGCCTTGAACCGTGCTGTTTGTTTATATTCTAGATCAACAGTCCAATTTCTTTCGATTTGCCATACGGTATGTTGTGTAATATTCGCATCACTCTGAAGGAAGTTTCCCTCCAAAAGAGAAACATGCCCACCTCTTTAACAGTGTCAGAGTACTCCTTAACTCTCTCCACTGACACTATGTTGTTCTCCACATCTGTCCACGCCCTCACGATCCAGCTCAGAATTCCAGTCACCTGCAAAACAAAAACAAGACATTTAAAACTTGCCCTGGCCTGAACGAAGATATGGTTGGAGTTTGCACAAACAGTATATCAAACGTTCAGTGCCTAGCGGCAAACCACAACTTAGCCTAACGTTCTAATGTGTTTTCCTGTAACTGTTTATGCTTGATTGGAGCCTGAGGGGTTGTACCAAATGTTTTTTGATGGAGATATAGTGTGAATTTATATTCAACTGAATACCTCACCTGGAGGGAGTGTGACACAGCCAAACCAACAATGCCAGGACTCAGAGTGTCTTTTCCCATTACAGAGAGGATGGCAGCAGCTAAAACAACACCATTGCCAACAAACTCCAGATTGACTGCCAACCACCTGTAAATAGGACAATGTCAGATTAGGTGTGCAGACATTTATTTCTCATTCTGAGTATACAACATTACACTCAAGATACGACAGTGGATAGCATTACTTTTAATGTCCGAATCTGTGTGACTAAAATGTAGGACTATAAACTACCTGTGAAGTTTTAAGCTACCATACGAAAGAAGACCGAAGTGAAATCAAACGACCGAGTTAAAAAAAAGTTCACCTGGTTGCCACAAAGCGAGGGAAGTAGGACATCTGGTTGAAGTCGACCCTCTTGTTAGCCTGCTGGATGAATCTGGACTGTTCCCCGAAGGCCCGGATGACACTGGCGCCCTGCACCGTCTCGTTGAAATGTGTGTAGATGGGCGAGCGGCTCACCGACTCCAGCCGCCGCAGCTGGCAGGATGTGGCCACGTAGAAACTCTGTGACCCCGCGGAAAAGTAGGAGGTTTTAATAAAACGAATGGAGGAGAGGAATGGGAAGGGTGGTTCCAAGGTCTGGCCTTGCTTGTGGATTTGTGTAACATTAATGTCAGCAGGAAAAGAAAAATTAAACCAAAATCTGAATCAGCATGTTGAGTTTTAGAGTCATAAAAAGCTTTTATGTCCTATGGTACAGTGGTGCTATGTGGAATCGAATCCTGCCAAGCCATGAGAGATATGCTGGATCAGAACTTGCCTGAACAAAGGCGTAGAGGAGGGCGAGGGGCAGAATGACCACGGCAGCAAAGGGAGTGGCCAACAGCACGATGATGCAGACTTCCATCAGCTTGAAAAGGTAGCCCAACATCATCTTCAGCCCTTCAGGGATCATGCAGTCAATCGCGTCGATCTCCTTGGCAAAGCGGTTGAGCAGGTTGCCGCTAGGTGTGCACTCAAAGAAGGACATTGGGGAGTGGAGCACGTTCTTCAGCAGGTCCATGTGGAGGTGGCGGGAGGCGATGATGCCACCCACGGAGATGGCCACCGTCGTTCCAAAAATAGCTATACCTGTAAACGACAAAGCAGTGTGATAAATGACCAGTTCCGGGCGTATATCTGGATCATGGAAAAACTGTCGTAGTGATATGTCACGTCCACCGACCTTGCGCAAAGCCCAAAGCTCCATAGACGCCCAGCTTCATGTCGGTGTCAATCTGGGTGCCGTTGACGATGGGTCCATCAGCCCAGAGGCTGAGCCAGTAGTTGTAGGCCAGAGAGGCACCCTGCTGGAAGGCATACAGGAACACAATGGGGATGATGAAGGCCAGGCCGATGGTCTTGAAGTACTCCACGTACATCTCCAGTCGCACCTGGCGTAGAAAGAAGAGACATTTGCATCCAAATCCAGCACAATGTACCACTATGTTCCACCAGAGTTGATGAAGCTGAAATGAAATCGACACTATCAACAAGGTAAAAGAAGATCAAATTAAGATTTCTTAAGAACAGCCATTGTATGTTTTTGACTCACTCGTCCAGTGCGAGCCTTGTCCACCTGAGTCAGCTTCCCTAGGTCTTCTGGGATTGGCTCTAGGTCTGTTTCAGACATGGGCTCCATACCTTGAAGGTTGGTGCTGTTGGTATCACCCCTAAAGGATATTTACAAGTAATCCCTTCAGCAGATGCTTTTACACAGAGCGACTCACACACTTTTTGTCCAGAGCTGTACATGTTCAGGAGCGTGTCACAGGGTCAATTTTCACATACCCAATGAGCTGCTCCTGGGACAGGTCTCTGGAGAATGGCATAAAATCTGTCACGCTCAGCCGAGCTGTGGACTTCCTGGAACCTGCACCACAGGACACACAGTGTGTGCTTTTAGTAAGAAGAGCCCTTTTAAAAAAAGTTCTCACTTTCTTGGAGTTAGGGTTAACCCAATCCATGTCAGTTCATTAAAGCATGTTCAAGCTCCTACATACCTCCTCTCTGTATGGCACTCTCTTTACGGTCAGTGCTGGCAAAGGTGTGAATAAAATCTGCAAAGGCACCATGGCGACTCAGCAGTTCTTGGTAGGAGCCGCTCTCTGTGATCTCTCCGTCCACCATCACGAGGATGAGGTCGGCCTGCGGCAGAAAGCTGGTCCCATGGGTGACCAGGACACGAGTCTGCGGAGAACCCACATAGCATTCCCAAAATGAACAATGGGAACAAAAAACAGTGTCAGCTCAATGGTGTTCCTGAAATGTCTCGGTGTTGTGTCTATGCCTTCAATGGACAAATGTAATGGTTGTGACAAGTCACAAAGAGGTCAGGCATTGAATTTCGCGAGCTTGCTTGAACAGTTGTTACCTTATCTCTGAGAACTCCCTTTGGTCCAATGACTTTGTCGAAGATGTGCTGGCCTACGTGGGCATCCACGGCGGACAGCGGGTCGTCCAGCAGGTACACGTCAGCCTTCCTGTACACGGCCCTCGCAAGGCTCACCCTCTGCTTTTGCCCACCCGAGAGGTTCAAACCCTACCAGGAAGACCAGGACAAAGAGGAAGGAATTAAATCTAAGCCACTTCACCTTAGAACTCAGTTTTTGAGACAAGTTGAATAACTATTAGGGCTACTTCAAAACAATCAATAAACTGTTTTAGCTGTAGAGATGGATGAATCTCACCTTCTCCCCAATCTCTGTGGCATCTCCGGCAGGTAGGATCTCAAGATCAGGCAACAGGGCACAGGCCTCTAACACACGCTGGTACCACGTCTTCTGCTTCTCACGCCCAAATACTATGTTGTCCTGGACCGTGGCATTCTGGATCCAGGCTTGCTGGGGAACATAGGCCACAGAGCCCTGTTGAGGAAAAACACAAACGTAGAAGATATCAGTCATGAATACAGACAACACTGTCAGATAGATACAAAAGCTAACTTTTCAAAATGGCTGACCTTGACTGAGACTCTGCCACTCCTCTTCTCTGTCTCCCCAAGCATAGCCGACAGAAGGGAGGACTTCCCACTACCCACGTGCCCCACAACAGCTACAAGAGACCCACGTGGTGCACACACATTGATCCTGTTTGATGAAAGGTGTAATGATGAAGGGTGAAGCCTACTTTAAATGCAATCTCAAAATATTTCAATAGGTAATGATTTGAAATTGCGCAACTTACCTTTTGAGACAGAGAGGACCCTCCTTCGACCAACTGAAAGTTCCGTTGTCAATCACAACACATTCTCCATCTGACAGAGAGAGAGAGAGAAGGAAAAGAGAGTGAGAGAAGGGAGGAAAGAGAAATAGGCATAGGTCAACAATGTCCAGTTTTTCCAAGGGCACATGCTAGTTAGGTGAATGCACTCGTGCCATGGCCAGACTTTATTTCATGTCAAATTGCAGACTGAACATAATTACAAGGGATCTGATTAGTTTGATCTTTAAATTACAGTGTGTTGCTTTAATAAACTGCCTTAGGAAGTGCTGACAGAATACAAACAAAGAAAATTGAGCTTGGGTGTTTTCTAAATCACATATCTGACTCAGGGGGATTTACATTCGGCCAGTGGACGGGAACATCCTATAATTATTCTGTCAACCTCAGTCCCAGGAAGTGACAACACACATTAGCCAAACATGGCTGTGGGATTCCACCGATGTAAACAACATATTTCCTTTCACTTCACTTTTTTAAGGGCTTATCATTTCAAAATGCATTGTAACAAATACAGTGAGAGAAAATAGTTTTGTGTTGTGTTTGTGTTCGTGTTCTTACCAGTACTCAAAGGAGCCTTGGTCACATTTTCTACTTTAAGCTCTTCTGAACATAGATATTTTCCCAGGCGCTTCAGGGAAACAACAGCCTATATAACACAGAGAAGTTTTGGAAATCAAATATTGGAATGACCGAGGTTTTCTTTAGGACACGTGAACTTTTGAAAATCCACCTCACCTGCATTGTGGTGCTCATGGCGAAAGGTAGTTGACTCAGTGGGGTCTTTAAAATGTTTATCAGTGCCATAGACACAAAGACCTTCTGGGCATCCAGCACGTTCTTCTCATCAATCATCACATAGACCCCAAACATGGCAAAGGCAATCTGGTGTTGAGAAGAAAGGAATGCTTAATTTGGATGAACTTTGACGGATTGATTCTGCTTGATGATGTAAAAAGGAAACTTCCAGCAAACATACCACGAACGACGAGGAGTTGAAGGAGGCGATGGAGATGGAGTAGAGGATCTGGGACTTCTTCAGCGCTTTTAGCTCCTTCTCCCTGTAGCCCAGCACCTGCTCCAGGAAGGCCTTCTCCCAGGCATAGAACTTGAGGATTTTGATCCCGTTCAGGATCTCGTTCATCAACTTAATCCGACTATCCATGAACTTCATCTGGACCTCCTGGAAACCAGTCAATCGATCAACTCCAAAGGCACAAACGGCAATATTTACTGTGATCTACTATCCTGAGATAATAGATGGTGCAGTAGTAACTGAACAGTAACCACACACATACACACATACACACACACACACCTACACACACACATACACACACACACACACCTACACACACACATACACACACACACACACAAGCAGGGAAAAGCACCCCAGTAGGAGGAAGGTTTAGAGAAACATCTGCAGACATGGATTTGTTGATAATAGTCCATAACCAACATATGTTGAGCACAACATCCAAAACAAGAATTACTTTTAATGACGTTTAATTCAATTAAATTGTTACAGTTTTACTGTACTGGTCACAGCTCCTAACGGTTAGCAGTTTTATAACAAGGAAACAACAAAGAAGCCAAGAAAGCGGTCAGCACATTCTCGACTGGAAGTTCGATTAAACTGACGTTGTTGTAGAACGTCTGTTGTTCTTCCAAAAAGAGAAATTAAAAATGCACTATTTTCCTGTAGCTGTCTTTTCCTTTGCTTCACATTGTTGAGACATCAAAAGGTTAAGAGACTCGAGCATCTGGGCCAATACGCCTACACACTGTCTAAACCAGCTGTGGAATTTCTGACCTAACACATCCAGATGTTCTCTGATTTCTGCCACTGAGTTTGAAATGACACAGAATCATTCCAAAATCACCAGTAAAGTACCTGCAGTTTGCTCCTTTTTTTGGCTATGAATCCGTTGAGTGGGAAGATGAGGATGACAGTGGCAATGCCAGCCAGTGCAGATGGACCAAGAAGCTGAAAAAAGAAAAAGTATATTATCCTACAGTCATGTCAGTTATTACATGCCAGCTATTCTGTTGTCATGGAGGGTTTGAGAAGTAGAAATTACATCAGTGGAATAATCAAGGACCTTTTTCTGGCATTCGCTTAGAGGAAGTCAAAAACTGTTTCTCACCTGCCACAAAAAGAAGAGACACAATGCTACTTCAATGGGGGCCAGCCACACGGCATTGAAGTACACCACAAAGTCCATTAGTTTCTGAGTGTCAGCTGATACCAGGTTCACTATCTCTCCCACTGTGCAGGTCCTCCTGGAAGCACTGTTGATGACCAATGACTGGAGTGAAAGAGGAATGACATAGTTAGGGGATAAATAAATCCTGTTACACAGTTTCAATTACATTTCAGGACGTCCTTCGTTGCATGTGGTTTCTTCATGTTAGATGTTTTTGAGAAAAATATAAACATTTACTATTTACATTGTTGTCAGTATTTCATGCCTTTGCCTTCAGCCCATCCCCTCACTGACCAGACCACATGTAGTGTAGCATAACCCACCTTTCTGTAGACGAGGCCCATCACAGCTGTCTTCACCCTCATGCCTACGGTGAAGCAGGTGTACATGTACTGGTGGTTGAACAGGGACTGGAGGCAGGACAGCAAGAACATGAGGATGGCGTAGAAATAGCCCTTCCACAAGGGGGCGTTTTCGTCCTTCATGAAACCAAGCAGCAGACTGTGCAAATGAAGAAAAAAGGTGAGGCAGAGTATCAAACAAACTGTCTGCCTATAGTATCACTTTACTTTATCAGTTTATCTGTATACTGAGTGCTTCTGAGACATTTATTGTGTGACAGTGAGTAAGATGACACAACTTGGATGCGAGGAGTCTAATATAGCAAGTGCACTCCATTAAGTGGTGTCCATGTGTCAACATGGTCACACTCTGCCAAGTCTGCCTTTGTTGTCAAGTTTCTTAGGCATGCCTCTCCACGCTAACTTTCACTATTATGACCAAAGCCAGTGGCCTTGAGTAGTACTGTTGCCACAGACCTCCATGTCCACACAGAGCAGCTCCAGTTGCACAACAGTGCTGCTCTTGTGGCCCGTCTTCCCTCACACTTGGCTAACGGCTCTCTTATTGTGGTCCACCAGCACAACCTCAGCAGTTCTGCCATTTACAGCCACCTTCTTCCCTCCCTGCAGCCTGGAGAAACAGTGTCCTCCGAGCAGAGGCGAGGAGCTGTGGTTTCCTTCTCCTTCCCTCGTTCACACAAGCCGTGACCGTAATTAACACTTCCACAAGTCTTGGCTGTGCAACAACAAGATTCCTGTCTGACTGGCTGGCATTAGATGGCGGGGTCAACAGTGAACCAGTTTTTGTTGGCAGGTCTTTTTTTGTTTGGAAATCTGAGTCGTTAAAAAAAAAAAAACTAGCATTGGATGTTGGGGTGGCCTGATTCTGTTTTTGAATGGATGTCAGTGTCTGGGTCAATAATTATGTGTGGGAGATAAGTTTGGTGAAGAATGTAGTGCAAACTACAGTACAGAGTGTTTGGAAACTAAGGATACTGTTCCCGGCTGTGCCTTCTATGTGAACATAACCTCTTACCTGAGCACCTGGGGGATGGAGAACATGAAGGCATCATGGACCATGATGCACAGCGTCCCAGTCAAAAAGTACGGTCCGAAATTTCGTGCCAGCGTTCTTAGCAGAAAGAATCCAGAGCTCTGCTCTTTCTGCAGCTTCCTGAGGAGCTGGGCCTGGTCAGGCAATCTGGTGCCCAGCGCCACGCCTGACGCCAGAGCCCTCTCCTGCCTGCCAGAGGGGAAGGGAAAACAACAGAACAGACTTAAGGGCTTCTGTGTTAATAAATTGCCCTAGCATGGTGCCTAACCGTCTGCTTTCTAGTCTCTTTAATGCAGAACAGACTATGGAAGACCAAAAGACGAAGAAATTAGCCATTGTTGTTGTCAACACGTCAACCGATGCGTACAAGAATGCTGCAGCCGTAAAAAGTATTATCCGTTAACACGTGAGTAGTGGAGCACTTAAGTCCGAGGTTATGAGATTTAACAACTGGATCTTCAAAGGGTGGATCTGTTAACAAGCCTTGAAAATGACACAGTGCTTTTGTCTCGACATTACAGGGCTTTATTCCCTCAACTCGCTTATTTTGATCAATTTTCGTCCCAAATGTGACAGACCCAATTTCGATTACCAAGACCAGCACGACTGACTCAAGGAGCCTTTATCAGGCCTGATAGTCGACGGACGTTTAACCATGGTGCCACAAAATGGGCTTGATAAGCAACAGTTATAGATTACACACTTGTAAGTGTTTCTTACTGTTGTAGTTTGGCGCATTCTGTAGTCCATTCTTTTTCCAAGTCAGAGATGATCCTGTCAGATGTGTCCTTCTCCCTCAAAGTCCACAGGTCATCAGCTTCGAGAGGGGTACGATAACCCTTGACAACAAGCCTGAGGGATCCAAAATGCAGTCATGTTTTTTTTAATACAAACCAAAAAAACACCCAGTGAGTCAGCTTTACATAATTGAGGGGTTGCAAAAGACGTTTTACCCAGTGAACCACCAGAAGAGAATCTTGGAGAGGAAGGAGGCATCTTTCACTGGACATGGGTTCTGAAAGAGATTAAAGGCAATGTCACCAAATCTTTACCACCAAGTAATTATCTTCCTGGAAGGATTTTGGAAAACACCTCAGAGGTTGCCTTTAACAGTTGGATGATGTACGTGTGGAGCATTCTGTTTACTGGATACTAATGAGTTTGAGAGGAGTGGGGAGATCATTGTGGAGACGGTGTATTTACTGCAGATTGTGTCAACAGAGGTCAGAGCAGGGCCAGAAAAAGGTCTCTGCTGGGTGGAAAAGTGCCATCACAGTGGTGGGAGGAACACACATACTGAACACAGGCCCACACTTACACACACAGCATAGGCGATTTTACCGCGGGTTAGCATTTGCACCCCCTACTGTTGAGATGAAAAAATTTACATTTTCAAATGAATGTAAAAAACTGATGAAATGTTTTTAGAACATGTTTAAGTGATGTCAGAGTTTTATGTTCTATCATGGTTTGTTGTACTCTAATGATTAATTAAAATTTTTAAGATCTAGTATTCATTTTGCGCATGTTTTTGTAAGCGTTGTTTTTTTTTTTTTTACTACCCTTTGCACCCACAGTTTTAAAACCTAAAATTGCCTCTGCACACAGAGCAGTAGTTTTGTGTACGCACTCCAACATGTGCACCCCCTCTCTTAAATACGCCCCCTCACCGGAGGTCTCTCTAACTTCATCCCTCCTTCTTTCCTCCTCCTGACTTCTTCCTGTCTCAGTCCCTTTCGCTCTGAGTGAGTGAGTAAAGCTCACCAAGATGTGGGAAGAGGAGGAGCAGAACACACCGAGGATGGACCCATGGGTGTGTCACACACCACACTAGGCTGTGGCTTCCAGCTTCTCGACTTCACCACCACCACCACCAGGCAGATGTTAGAAGACATTAGGGTCTCTTGAGTTTGTTTTCTTGTTTTTCTACATGAAAATGCATAGAGAAGTGATCGAGGACCGACCAGGCTTTGGTACACTACAGTGTAGGTTTGACCACATGCCTGATTCGAACTGGTGTGTCATTTGTCACAACATTTTGAGTCTCTTCGGTCGGAAAAATATTTTACGATGATGTCGACTTGTGTAAGAGTGGAGCGTGAGAGAGAAAGGGTGGAATCTGATACTGAATTAAAAGCTGCGTTGGTGTAGCGGTCATGTGGTCAGGGCTAGGCACGGGTCATGTTATCCACTGGGGTGTGTGTTGGATGAATGGAACGAGGAGGACAGACAGACAGACACTCATTCACACTTTCCTCATAGGAAGCCAGTGTGTGAATGGGCAAAGGGGAGGAAGTGAATCACCGAGCTTCCTCCAAAAGGGGTTTCAGAACCACAAGATTCCTTCCCAGGCATTCACTCAGACTTTTGGACACATTGTGACGGAAGAGGTCCAAATGTGTTGCCTACCTTTTCAAAGACAGTTTTTCCCTCAGGGGGTTGGTCAGCAAAACAGCAAAGAAAGAGCTGGGCCATTTGTAGTGTGAAGTAGGAGAAAAAGGCCAGGTAGCGTACTATATCACTCGATATACCCTGTAAAACAGAAAACAGAAAGTAAACTGAAATTGTGAAGCATATCATCAACTACTGTCCTTTATACTTAGTATTATGTAATCAAGGCAAAAAGCACAGATGCAACAAAGAAAATCACCCTTGCATTGAGAAAATAACCTCAGGAGTTTGTGTAAAGATTACTCGATGTGGTGTAGCAACAATGCTATGTATTATCAATGTTGGTTTGTGTGAGACTTTTGGATTTAACTTAAGGTTTCCCATACAAGGGCACATGTGTATATAAGAAAGGATATGGCGATAAAGAAAGGGGCATAGACACAAGGAAACTTTTTTTAACAGCTAAGCCCAATTATGGTGAAAACAGTATTCTTAATGGTTTGCTTTATATAAATAAAACCATGGTAAAATGTCCCAGTCACGCTAAGGAGGGCCCATATCTGTAAATAGAGTAACAGATTGTGTCTGAAAATCAGCAGCACCCACATTCTTGATGGAGGGAAAAGTCCGGGGCAGAGATATTAACCACTCGACAACACATGTGAAATGTGGTGTTCGTGTGTTATTCTTAACATACAAAAGAGGGGAGGACATGTGGCCTTTTTGGCAAGACTTTGTGTTTACCACTTCTCACAGTCTGCAGTGTAGCAAGGGGTATATGTGAAAGCTAGTGCCATTGTAAACAGTAAAGTTCGTCCCCCTGGAGTAATGTGGTCCCCAGTGTGGAGATACGGAGGGGGGGCTAGATCCGACCACAAAGCAAAAACAGCGACAAGATGGTGTGCTGAGAGTGGGTGGTGAGTGTAGGTCAACGTGGTTGGCTGCAGGGTCTGAAAATAAGAACTCGCTCAACTCAAGTGTTGTACGAATGCCACTTCTTTATAAGCAGACATGTTTAAAAAATAAATAATAACAAATGTCACTAAAATGACTAAATTACTGTGTTTTCAGTATCTTACTCTGGTAGGCCCATTGAGCCAATCTGCCCACTACTCATTCTTTTGAGAAGGTAAAAAGTGTTAGACAGGCAGCGATGTGACAATTTTGTGTAATGTGTAAGAATTGTCAGTGTGCTCTGTGTGTGTGTCTATGGGAGCCTGTGTCTGTACAAATGCCTGGCGTGTGTGTGACTGCAATGATGAGGATACACACAGTTCCTAGTTGCTGTGTACTGGCAGGCACTGTTCATAAACAGGGTGCTGACATGGTTCTGGTTTGACCCTGGCTGGCCATATCTTACCATGCCTTCTCCTATAGCCATCATTACCTTTCCCTCAGCACTGTCAAAACGGGGATGATAAAACAAAAATTGAGACGTTTTTATGTTTGGTTGTACGTGTTTTTAGAAATGCTAATTTGACTAGCCATGGCCGTGGGTTTTTATAGACACCCGCCCCAGATGACAATGATTGCAGTGTCTGCAGGATATGCAGGAAGAGTGGGGGAATGTAAACATACACATGCACTCCCACACCAACAGACACACACATTTGGGGCGAGGGGAGCAGACCAGAAATGGTAGTATCATCCGCTCAGGGATGGATAGCTTGGGGTGACTTTGGTTAGCTTTGCGGATGTGTAAAAAAACGAAGCAGACACTGCTTTGCTCCCAGACCATAGCAGCTCAGTTTGAAGTCTAGACTATGGCAAACCAGCCCATCTGACATCTCTAATTCAGTAGGGACACAAAGTACAAGCTTGGCACCACAGTTTAACCCTTGTGTTATCTTCGGGTCGTTCTGACCCATCAGTCATTGTGACCCACCGTCGTATTGCGACAACTTTACCACATACAAAAACAAAGTGAAGCATTTTCTTTTAACCGTTGGGCTGTGTCAGACCCCCCACATTGCGAAGGTTAAAAGAAAATTATTTGTATTTGTTTTTGTATTGGGTAAAATTGGGTAAACACAACGATGGTTCGTTATGAACCTTTGGGTCATGTGACCCGAAAGCAGCACGAGGGTTAAGTACATGCACAGTCAAGCTAAGTATCACAGTCAAGCTAAGTATCACAGTCAAGCTAACGTCGACAATACCGCAGTGCTTCATGACCCGTTTCATCCAAGCGGCAGCTTATCTACAGTATCGGGACGGTTTCGCGTGACGTCACATGTTAAAGGAGTATTTCACCTCTTCCATGGCCAGTTGGATCTTGGCTCTGAGGGGCACCAGTGAACACATCACAGAGAGGAGCCAGAATAGGAAGAGGAACACAGAGGAGCGGCAGCCTCGTATCCTCTCCAGCTGGATGATGCATACAGCCAGGACCTGTCAAAAGGGGAGACAGAAAGGGGGGGGTGGAGGGAGAGAGAGTGAGTGAGAGACAGAGATTAGACAAATAAATAAGTAAATCTGTGTTCTTTTACACTTTTAACGGTCCTCTACCGAGCCCCTGCTTGCAGAGCAACTTTGAGGAAGTCGTCTGTATCACTAGTTGCTGTGATTCCTTACGCTCCCCCAGTGCTGGAACCTAAAATAGAGCCATTTGGGGGATTTAGCTTTTGTTGGTTTTAGGCTTAGGAGGTTAGATTTGGGATTTCCCAACCCACGGGCACAGCTGTTCTTCTGCTGACTACTCCTATAAAAACACAACAGATGTACAATATGCCCTGGTTCTACACAACACTTTAACTTCATTGTTTGACTTTTGTTTCATGTGCTTTTCATCCTTAAAATAAAAGCTTGAACTACACTGTATATTTCCTAAAAAACTAAAACAACAGATCTGATTCAGTGTTTGGGCACCACTGTCTGCATGGGTTTGGAACAAGTGTTCCCTGTCAGAGTTTTCGGCAGAGTGGGACGTCATACTATCGTGCCAGCTCCTTTCCAAATGGAGAAAGTGGTGGGTTTAGGTTACATAATGGTGACCATACTGGTTAGCATTGGGAAGACCCATCAGAACCACAGCTTTATCCTGATCCAGCGGCCTCATAATAATTCATGTTCTTGACACATCAACAACATTCCTCTACAACTGACTTTGTTGATTGTACACAGACTGACCCCAGTATACACCAAATATTCACCTTAATTGAGAATCTCCATTGCCGCAATGTCATTTTTGGTGCTAATCTTTGAGGAAACCCAAACTGGCCCATATGGTGTATACGTTACAAATGACTTTTTTAATGTACCATTTCTGAGCCCAAGTAGCCACATTTACCGGCCACACGGGACATTCCCTATGAATGGAAGTGAGTGGGTGGAACTAAGTCCATTACTAAGCCCTCACTTGATGCCTACTATACCTACTAATTATATGGAACGTCTGGTGCATTGGGAGGAGGAAATAAACCTGTGCGTCACAGGGTCACTGATTACAGTCAATGGAGTGCTTGGATCCCTTAGACCACAAACTGGGGGTTTACCGATGAAGGCGGAACAGAATCCCTTGCATTGACTAAGAAAATGGAGGACCATAACAAAGTGGTTTTGAAAAAAATGGGCACACAGTGTTTTAGTGTTGTTTTACACGATTGAAAACTAGATGGGGAACTTTCAACATGCGCCACCCAGTCAATGAAACCCTTCTAAATATCAGCTTGGTTTCTGATTTTATTCCTTTTTCTCTTGTAAAGTAAATTTCAAGAGTGGTAACTGTGGCACATTCGAATGCACTGCACAAACTTCTACCAACTCTAGGGACTACTAAGTGATGCTCTGAAAATGGATGACCTTTTTCAATTCACGTTTGGTACAAGAGCTGTCTCAGTGGGCTTTTCACCCCAACTTTCACAATATTGACTTAGGAGTCTGAGGCAACCACAGGTGGGCTATGCTGTCTGATTCTGAGCGAGTGAGTCTGTGCAGGACTTCTGTTTGGTCCATAGGAGAAAAGGGGATTGTGGCTAAGGATTATGGGTAGTGGGTCTGTGGGTCGTCTCTACGGGAGGCATACTGCCATACATCCGCTCCTCCTACACGGCCTCTGCTTCACGAGGTAGTTGTAAATCTTACATCACCTTCTACATAGAGTCTACAGTGCTATGCATGAATTTCTCCTGACCATCAAAACCTTTTCTGAATTCAATGGAGAATTGACGGCAGTGCAGGATAGTTTGGAGGCATCAACACACTGAAGGCATGTCTAGTAGGACCGGGATGGCAACTATATGCACTCACACTTAGCTCACAACCCAAATACAACTGCTGTCTCGCTCCTAGAGAGAGACACAGAGAAAGGGAGCATTTGCAGTATAAACAATGGCATACACAATGACAAAGAGAGGAGATAGAGAGTGAGAGTGAATGTGTGTGAGGGACAGAGTGAGGGACAGAGAGAGAGAGAGAGAGAGAGAGAGAGAGAGAGAGAGAGAGAGAGATTATGTACCACGGTCAGGCTGCGTATGATGGGGCTGAGCAGGAACACCATGTGGTGGTGGATCTCATCTCTCCTTTCCAGCAGGATGTAGAAGAACTCCACGAAGCCAAAGGAAGCCAGCAGGAAGCCCAGCACCTGGACATGGGCACACAGGAGAGGTGGGAGAACACCATGTCAATAATCGGCCTGATTCAGCTGTACATGATCATTGGGTGAAATGGAGGGTTTATATTTACACACAGTATGTCAGTTTTTGGTGTAACCGCCTTTAAGTTTACTTTTGAATAGCTATCAGGTATTTACCTACAATTGAGTCCATGCAGTAAGTTTTTAAATGTCACATCTTGTGTCAAACTTGTGAGGTCTAAAGAATTTAATCATGGTCCAGCCCTATATTTTTATCCTCATGTCTAAATCAAAATGTTCTAACTTGATAGCATGATGACTGTACGACTTCAAAATGTGCCCATACTGAATGTAGGATGACCAAAACCGTAAAACGTACATCTCTTTTAATAAAGAAACTTCCTGTAAACACCTCCACGCATTGTTGATTATCCTCTTTAAACCATCACACATTTTCCCATGTGATTTTCCTCTCTGGCATTTATTGAGGCATGACATTGTACCCCTACTAAACCTCCTTTCTGCCATGTGTGCTTTGTTTTTCACACCCTTGTATTATTTTATAGCAGATATGGTTGTTGCACTCCAACACTTGTTTGGTCTTGTATAATGTTAATGACCTTGGGGCAGTATACTCTTGTGGTTTAGGGTGGCTAGTAGCTTAGCTTGCTCTGACGAGAATAGTGAAGAAGACTGCTCTGTGCCTCTTGGATAATACATGTTTTGATACACAGTATCATAATCAGCTCACAGACATTTAAACTAGGCCGCTGGTGAGCATGGAAATTCTGGTTACTTGTGAACCGTACTCGTAGAGCTAATTGTTCTCTCTTCGATTATCAGTTTTTTGGGGGCATTTTGGTTTCGTTTTTTCAGTCTTTTCAAGTGCTTGGATAGTGGTTGTTTTTACTGTGTGCCACTCACCATCTTTGTGGTGCAGAGGCAGGAGATGCGGATGCGTCCACGGTCATGGCAGTAGAGGTGGAGGCCATAGAAGGGAGCACACAGCCAGAGGTAGACGCATGGGACCCACACCAGAACCGTGTTCTGGAAACACTGGGTCAGGTCCGGGTTGGCCGTGTACCACGTTCGGTTCCAATCCTTCAGTAAGGGATTAAGAACAAGGGAAGAGCAGATGTTAGACGAGCAGAGTGACCACTCACAAAGAGCATTCATTTAGTCAAAGGTAAAAACAGACATTTCCTTAACCCAAAGCATTAATCTTGTTTCCCAAATCCTCTTTTTAGTCAAGGTTGAATGACTATCTGTCATGCACTGGCAGTTTAGTCTAGCACTCCTCCCTGTATTCGTCCACTGAGAAATTATTCACAGTTCGTAGACGAGGACGGGCAGGGTTCCAGAGAAGTTGGACCAAGGGGCGAGCCTATGTCGCGTTCTATGTATCTAGGCAATGGAGAGTGAAACCCCAGCAAGTCAACAGAACCCATGTGTGCCTTGGACTTGGGGAGGTTTTCTCTTGTTTTTTGTTTTGTTTGTTTTTTTAAAGAGCTGAGTCAAGTCTTGGAATTTTCTTACCAGGACTTGAGCGTATTGAAAACTTTCCCTTACTCTTAGGAGGGATGGAAATCAACACATTATTATGAGGTCAAAGCTTTTTATAGTAGTCCTAGGCCAGTGAGATTATGCAGGTGTTGAGGCCAAAACATTTTCACATTACATCACGTTGACTATGGCATCATGGCTGGATACTCAATAGCAAAAAGTCTAAAATACTTCATCCCTAAGTACTCTGTTGTTTTCACACATGTTTTGACTGGCTTGCGCGAGCTAGACGGGCCTGTGGATTCGCAAGGGGAAGTGGTTTACTGTCGGACACGCGTGGGGCGCGAATACGCTTGTTCGCCAGAATCGCAAGCGGCTAAAAATCCCGAGCGACTGGCTGAACTCCAGATGGGGTATAAAGAGAGTCACCGCAATCCATCGCAGCTGCAGCGAGGGCCGTTACGCAACAACACCCTCGGGCCTGTGCACCCACCCGGGGCTCTGCTCCGCCACTGAACCACGGCAGGTGAGAGGCGTTTCTGGTTCCCAGGTCCTGGCAAGCAAGGGTGTTGGTTTGGGCTCCACTTTATTTGGACAAAGATCTAGGGTGGCTCCATAGGCACTCAAACTGTCAACAAACTATCCACTCGCTCTCTTGATAATCTGGTTAAGGCTCCTTTCATTTACACTGTAATACTTTTAGTGTCTGGGGACGAGAAGAAGAACGGTTGAAAGGAAGAGTTGGAGGATCAAGGTCCAGTATAATGAGCTTCTGCACCTTTACAAATGTGTTCTCACAATGCAAGGAGTGTGTCACTACGTCGTAATAAATTACTACCATGAAAAAAGATACTCCCCTTCACAAGTAGACTTTCCTTTACTCTCTCTGCTGCTGTTCTGTGATGTAGTGTGGAAGAAATCTGGGACTTATTTTGCGCATGTGTCCTTCACAATCAGTAGATCAGCTATTGCCTTAATGTCTGTTCATATATTCTGTCTTGTTATTCATTCACATGCGTTCCTTGAGCATGTTCTGATGACAGTCACGGATCTATGATGTAGCATCCGCTTGATTAAATAACGAATACCGGTTGGCTGTATGTTATCTTGTTTTTTCATTTCCTACTATAAATTCTGTACTCTGACCTTCAAGCCTCAGAGAAACTTTGGTAGCAACACTGTGTATTGGTGGGTTATTAGTCATGTCAAGAGTGTTTAGATTCTCTCTCCACTCAGCGGATTGATTGATTGATACTTCTAAACCCAGGAACAAACTGAATAGCTGCACCGTTCCTGAAAAGACGAACAGAACTCTTCTTCGTCAGTAGTTACCACACTATTAAAGTGACAAATTGTGAAAGTGACAGCGAGTGGGAGGCTGTTTCTCACAGATACTCCTTACTTCTGTGGTCCACGCGGGCAGGTGAACAGACGCTTTAACTTTCATGTCATAAATGTAACTTTGTCGAACACACTCAAAGCTCTCTCTTGGAAGGCTGACTCAGGGTTTTTGAGCTATGGCTGAAGTAGCCACAGAAGTTATCCCACACTCAGGTTTGGATGGCAACATGGTGTCTATTTTTACCTAACAGACATGCTGATGTGAACTGAGAAAAGCCCGCCTGGGGCTGTGATGCTAAAACAGTAGCTTATAGTTATTGCAGAATGGATGTTCTCCATTCTGTCAATGTTCTGATATCAAGTAACACTGTACTTTCTTGAAATTTTGCCTGGCGCCCACAAATAAGTATTTTAGTTTATTTCCTCCAGGAAAACAATGACACTTATTGAGGGACTTCTTGCTCTTGTTGGTTAGTTGTAACTGATATACAACTACTTGTACTCTCTGTAAATTATATTATTGTTGCTTGCTTTCCTACAGGTACATTCTTGCACTTTTGAGGTTCATGTTGTTTAATTTGTAATTTGTTAAACTACATGCTCTTATGTTTCTTCCCATCGGCACTTATTTGCTTTTCACAATGTATGCTCATGTTTTGGCTACCCGCAATGTTTTTGGGGCTATCTCGTTGTTTATGATCATTGAACCTATGCACTTTTTTGTAAAGCTCTCTCTTGGAAGTCGTTTTGGATAAAAGCTAAATTAATAAATGTAAATTTAGAGGAGTCCTCTGGTACTGTGCTTTCCCACTGTCTTGGCAAACCCACCACTTCCCACTATCCTGTCACTCAAATCACTGTGCACTTTGATTTAGAAGAACACTTCCATGGAAACAAAACTGTTTAGATACCATACATTCTCTGCTGTGTACTCCCAGAGGCTTGTAAGATAGGTGTTCCCTGAACCACACCTCTAAATGAGGGATTATAGTCGTTCACCATGTTCAGGTGGAGAAATTATAACTGTAGGGATTGAAAATATCATAATCATATAATATTATGAAAGTTATGGGAAAAAAAGAAAGCTGTTGACAAAATGTTATCTTACATTTTTTGCATATCAAAACACCTCAGTCTGAGCCTTGGACACCCCCCATGCAAAAGTAAACTGGTGGTTCTGAACACCAAGTCAGATTTCTGAAACTTTGTAACCCAAATAAGGCACTGTAGGATTTCATAGAGTCAAAAGATGGTTGGTTTGCTTGCTGTATCACTGTCAGTTTTCACATTTAAAATAAGCTAAAGTAAAAAAAAAAAAAAGAATTCTCACATGCTTCAACAACAAAATAACAACCTCCTAAAAAAGACCGAACTTTTCCTCAACCAGCATTGTATTGTATTCTTGCACAGTGGTGCTCCATCTCCCATGGGACTAGCTTACCTCTCTGAGACATGCACCGGTCTGCAAGCTTTCCTCAAAGCTAATGTGTAGGACTTACATAGGATTAGGATGACATTTGAAAATGCCAACAGGGACACAGACCCTCTCTGTAGCCTGGCGGACCGAAGGGAAGTATCAGGTAACATTGCCCTCGCTTTTTTTTCCTTCCAAAAGCTGAGTCCCATTAACTCTCACTTTACCTTTGTGACTTTAGATCAGTGTGGGGGTGTGTGTAAGGTCAGATGGAACTGATGTTCGTCATCGTCGGGCATCCTTTGTTTCTGGAAAAGTCAGCCAAGGAAACAGTCGTTTTGGTGGGACGTCACCGTGCCAAGCTACGTTGTCAGGACAGTCTTGTGGTGTGTCATGCCCATGTCTCTCTCTAAATGTGAATAGTCATTTGAGGAAGGATTCGTTGACAATCAGTTCTTGATATAGATAGATTTTGGACCTCATTAGACCTATTTAACAATTCAGACTTTTGATTGAGGTGCTGCCAGCTAATGATGGACATATAAATAGAACATTTGAAATCAGGCTGATCATATTGACAACTTTACATATTGACCATATATACATTTACAAACCAACTCACTTTAGCTGTTCATGTGGATATAGACATTTGACTAAGAACACCATTAATTCAATGAACAAGTACTACCAATTCAATAAATAAAAATATTACCATTGAGTTAACTCTAGTTATACACATTGCATCACAATTGTAATATATATATACATATTTGTAATATACAGTATGTTCTTTAAGTTTTGAAGTTAATTGACACTCAGGTTGATTAACATCTAAATGAAAACCAGATGTCCACTTACCCAAAGGGGGTCCAAGCCACTTAGTTTGCAAAAGGCATCCATCCACCCTCCTTCCTCTTCCTCACTGATGCTCCTCTTGCTTGGGTAGAATATCCCTGCTCCTTGCCCCAGGGAGCACAGACACGCAGCGTGCGAGTGGGGGTTATACTGTGTGTATGTGTGTGTGTGTGGTTGTCTCTGTGTGAGACTTTTCCTCTACCGGTCAAGGCACTCTGTTTCAGCCTTGATCTCTGCTGCTCAAGCTGGGTGGCACAGTCACTCAGTGTGTGTTCAGGAGAGTGAGAGAGTCTCTCTATGTATGACTAAGAGTGTGTGTTTGTGTGGGTGAAAACTTTCCCTTTCTCTGTGAAAGCACTGTTGTACTTTGTACCTTCCTCGAGTGTCTGCGTCTCGTCCTACACCTGGTGCTTCTGTGCGATGCTTGGTCTCTCTGACTCTCCCTCTGTCTGTCTCGGCTGTTTATGAGTGTGCTTCCTTGTTAGGTGGGGGGGAACATCTCTCTCTTTCTCTCTCTTCCCCTCCCTCCATCCCTCCCCTTTCTCCCACGTCTGCTGGATCTTGATCAAGAAAGCACAGCTACTCCCCTTCACTGGATGACAGTTCCACACCCAGTCACACTCCTCCCTCCCCCCTCTCTGCCCCCTCATCTCTCTCTCCCTTCTCCTCCCTCAACCCCATCCTCCCTGTGTAGCAAACCACTAGCCTTCTCTCTCGTTCTCTCGTTCTCTCTCTCTGTGTCTCTCTGCCCCTCTCCCTGTGTGTCTCTCTCTCTCTGTGACCACAGGATCTGTTTCTCAGGTCAGGTTAGAAAGCTTACAATAAGAGGTTATCTCCTTCTACAGAAAGGCCTTATATCTGACCTTGTGACCTAGATACTGATGACCAGTAGCACCTGTGTGGCACTTATGTATACGAAGCACCACAGGAATGCGACACTCGGCCTAAACCAGCAGGTATGTGAGAAACCGCATTTGGAGTGGCCCACCTACGCACATTCGCAACACATATGATTTGGACTGATTTATTGGACCTAAGTAGATAGCTGTGCCACCGTACATATGCGTCAGGCAACGACTGTGCCAACCAACTGAATGCAGACAGAGGTGTCATTTCTGAGAAGCATGGCTTAGATGTTCGATGGAATGCAGCGACTTTGGTGGTGTTTGTGAAGTGGAGGCCCTTTTTGTTCGTGTGATTTGTGAGGTAGAAAGGGATTGTGTCGAGTAAGTGAGGAGTTTGTCAAAGTAGGCATTCGGACTGTCATTTATCTAGGTTATGGATCTGTGTGTGTTTTTGTATGTGTGTGTCTGTATGTAGCGCTGATTTGGGGAGGCGCCTGATTCACTGTCTCATGGAGTGCTTTGGGTTGAACAATTGAACTAAACAGCCCTTATACACATGCTTTGCACTATAGAAAAGAATGAACCCCCTCAGTCATTATCTTGGTAGGGCTTTCCACGCCAAGGTTGGCAAACTGACACATCACTTCAACCCCTGGGGGTCAGTTCTATATCCTTTATTGTGGTCGAACCCCATAATCTTAGATTCAGCTGATAATACGACTGAATAGTTGAACAGTCTTTCATGGAGATCAGTGCCCTAATTAAGCATTCAACAACTCTCATTTCTGCCTGAGCTATGTGGTTGTCTGTTCAATACAAGTTCAACACAATAATACAAGTAACAGTATTTCAAAGTTGGAGTCAAGATATAATTAACTCTTCTGTTCCCTGCCTCACATCAAAACTGTTGTTAAACACAGGGACTTGCATATCAAATAGTCTCTGGCCTTAGATTTATGTGTGTGTGCGTGCGTGTTTGTGTCGATTGAGCACTGTCCATAGGGCCAGATGTGAAGATGAGTAACCACTCAAAACCCAGGTTTCCTTTTTTCTTTAAAGAAGCCACCATAAAACCTGCCTCATCAGACATCTCCAGCCATCCACAACCATTCTACATGGAATATTCTAGTAAAGTCATAAAAACACTGGCTGTCTCCATTAAGGCTCTTTGTAGTCTGGGTCTAAGAAGAGTGCGGTAACACCAGACCAGACCATGCGAATGACCGTCACCCTGGTCAAGTCGACTGAGGAAGACGAGAGAAAAAACAACAACCCTCCGGTCGCATCAGCAGCTGCAGCGGAGGAAAGTATGACACCGTCTGGTTCTTTTACCAAACACAACCACCCGAGAAGAAACATGGAAAGTATGGTGGTACCTCGGAGCGCCAACAACCAGGCAGTCCACCGTCCTTCCCGTCCGCTGTTACCATGTGTCTGGCCACGTGCAAAGAGCTTAAAGGCAAATATGACATTATTAGTCTGAGGTATGAATCACTCTTGAGGGAAAACTGCAAAGGCATCTGGTCCAGGGCGTCAGGGATGGTGTACGGTTAAGTAATCTTCTCTGGTGGAGAATGCATTCTACTGAAATAGAGTAGCATTCTTACTTTTTTTTCCACAGGAATGAAGAATTAAAAACGAATTTGATTTGTGGTGTTTTGTGAAGAAAAAAAGAAGTTGATTTTCACCTAGTTGAACCGAAACCTTGTTGAGTCATTCAGTCATTTTAAGGGCCAGAGAGTCTGCCTTGTGTTGACCTACAACAGAAGAGAGCCCCCATCACATTCGGAGTGTGTGACACCCTGAGGCCTCTGTGACCTCAAAGATAAGGAAGGAGTGAGTGGCGGTGACAGAGATATCTCTCGAGGCCTACCTGTCCCCAATCAACTCAGGACACGTGCACAAACAAAGACAGAGAGACACACCCAGCCCTTATCACTTCAGAGCATCCTTCTGCTTTCTGGTTCATACCAAATATGTTGTGAAAGATGTACACGCTTGCGAAAAACCATGTCTGTTTTCATACACACATGTTGAGTGTGCAGGCAATAGTGTTACCGTTTAGATTCAGCAGCAATTTCGCCTGTTTTGGCTTTACTCACACATGCAATGCACATGTCCCGTCCAGTATGATTGAACTGGATTCACAGGTCAAACGGTACACGTCTTTATATAGAAAGAACTGCAAGAATATTGTAATCAAGATGACTGGAAGAAACGTAGCATTATCCCTGACAGGGCCAAGGAGCTCAAAGACAAATAGGTGCTAGTCTCGTGGCCGAGCCGAAACACCCAGAACAGCCGTTTAACAGACCAGACCAGTTCTAAACAATAGAACCATCCACCTACTGACCGACCCACCCACAAGGCATGTTATGTCTCTGTCCCAAAGGCCCGAGAGCTGGGCTGTTCTCACTGGACGAAATGGTCCGAGACACTCTACTGAGGCAATAACAAACGGAGCAACTGCTCAGTCTGCGGGGGACCCCTTTAAAACCATAACACAGTCCGATGTTTACTGGCCGTGGAGTAGAAAGGGATAGTTGTGGAGCCCAAACTGTGTTGGGCCCCATCCATCTGCTCAGTCTGGACACACACTCCTCCCACTGTAATCATTGTGGCGGCGAAAGCGCGTTTGTCTTCGCTAATCAAGACCACATGGACGGGAACATTGGGAACCGAAAAGTAGCGCTGGGACATTTCGGCGGGATGGCTAGGTTGGGGTCGTGCGTCGTTTTGGAAGGGGGGGGGGGAGGGGGGTTGGGGTTGTACCACTTTGAAGGGGCCCCGTGTGCGGTGCGCTGGTCTGTGTCCAAGTTTACATACTGCTGCTTGTGTCTTGTGGGAGATAAATGTGAAAATGGTGTGTTGTCTGTCTGCAAACGCCTTCTAAAAATGGCCTTGGTCAGTGTCAGGCATTCCTTCGGTCACCAATACGCACCTTTGATTGGGAGAGAGCGAGAGTTAATGTCTCTCTGGTGTCTGAAATAAACCCCCGGGGTTTGGAGGCTAGACTAAGGCCTCGCAGCCGAGGTCGGAGACAGACAGGAACTGGAGGATGCAGGAATTGGAGGTTGTTGACGTCCAGAGGGGGAGTGCACACATGCGTCAACACGCGCACCGACTCACGTACCCCAAGTGTGCACCTTCCATTCACGCAAACAGACACATAGGGCTAACATATGCTCATACATTCATGAAAACAAACAAACACACACACAGATCCACACACTCATACACATACACATGCACTGCTCACACACACACATACCCACACACACACAACCAACACACACAACCCCTCTTGAACACGCTTATACAATGACGATGATATAACAGTCCAGACTGTGTAAACAGCCGCAGAGGCCGAAAGGTGATGTACACAAACATACACACATAATGACCGGTCTGGACAGACCCCCTTAAAGACATAGACCCAGAAACATCGCTGAACCAGACACACAGCCTGTTTACACCAATGGCAAGAGAGCGACCAGAGTCTGGTAAGAGCCAATGGGAGCCCGGGCACTGGAGTGTTGCCACTTGCGGTCATGGCGTAGTAGTCGCAATGTAGGCCTGGCAGGCAGAGAGGAGGGAGGAGTGGGAGAGGGTGGCGGTGGTGTGTGCCAACCGTGGTCCAACCGTGGTTAACCACCCCGGGTCACCTACACTTCCTCTGGCCTCTCCCGGGAGGAAAAACAGTCTAGTCAAAATAATGGTGTCATTTTGGGCTGTTACGTTGGAGCGAGGGAGGGACTCAAATAGAAGCAAGCAGCCAGGGGAGGGGCCGCGGAAACGGATTAAGAACCGAACAAACAAAATATAGTCTTTTTTTTTCTCTCTCTCTCTTCGTTCTTCTTGTTTTTTTAAATTAGCGGTGTTAGATGCGTGGCACGGTTCCAGTGCGGGGCTATGAAATAAAATTCAGATGTGTCAGCCTACGCGAGCTATTATAACTGGGTTCTGTCTTCCGCTGGCCTCCTTCCTTCCCGCCCTCGTCCTCCTTTACCCTCCCCTCTCTCCCTCCCTCCTTCTTCCTCTTGCCTCTTTGGTCGAGTTTGGCCTCCTGCCCTCCTTCTTGCCTCTCTCTGCTGGACATGGAGATGGGGAAACGTGGTTGTGTGTGCTTGTGTGTGTATCCACGTACGGGTGACTGTGTGCGAGTGCCTCAATGAGTGTGTGTTTTCTAGTGTGTGTGTATGTGTGTGTGTATGCTGGCGTGTCACTGTGGAGTGTTTGTGTGTGTGTGTGTTTCTAGGCCCTGGTTGGAGGGCTCCAGACCTGGCTCCAGACCTGTCTCACATGCCACTGTGAGTGGCATGGACCAAAAGTATTTACCACCTTACTGTTCTGGCACCTGAAACAGAGCCTATCCCATTCAAAAGGACCTTTAAAGCAGGCCCATCTTTGTAGACTGTCTGGCTACACCAGCATATACAGTAGATATTTAATAGAATAATTGACATTGTAGGAACAATACACTTGACATTTCATCCATAACATGTAGCTTATAGTAGTTGTATAGTAGTTTAAAATTGAAAAAGAATCATTGTTTTTCTCTCTTTCTCTCTCGCTCCTTTCCTCCCTTTACCGGAACCAGGAAGAGGTGATGACGAGACAGTGTGATTACACTGTGGAGGAAAACCACTTGTGGATGTTGGCAAGCCAAAGGACGACTCATCAGAAATGTCTCTTTACAAAAAGACTATGCAATGTCTGTGACATGTTATGACTCAGTTGATTTACATCTTAATTATAACCTAGAGCATACAGTCACTCTAAACATCCACATGTGCAGGCAGAGGGAGAGGGGTCATTGGGTTCGGTGTAAGGTTCGTCTTTGTCGCAAAGCTTTTCCAAGTGCGGAATGTGACCGTTGAATTGTTCACTCATCTATCCATAAGTTATCCATCCGTCATCCATCCATCTGTCCATCCATCCATTTATCCATCCATCTGTCCATCTATCCATCCATCTGTCCATCTATCCATCCATCTGTCCATCCATTTATCTATCCATCCATCCGTCCACTCATCCATCCGTCATCCATCCGTCATCCATCCGTCATCCATCTACCCGTCCATGCATTAATCCATCCATCTGTCCATCTATCTATCCATCCATCCATCCTATTGTCAAGCACTAACTCCCATCTTCTCAGAATAAAGCACTCAGCTTCGTCAGGCAGCCCTTTGAGTTAACATTGCTCAATTACTTTAACAATGCTTAATAGGATGCTGCGGCCTCCGGGTAAACTCGAAACAGACCTGGTCCGACCCAGAAATAGCAGCCTCTGGAAATCTGTGTCCCGGGCTCCCCAGGCCCAATAACCCCAGGAGACAGCGCCACTCACCCTAATGGGGACCGGAGCCCACCTCCCACTCACTCAGCTCCTCTCTGACGTAGGAGCTCACACACACGAGCACAAAAACACACACTTGTGGACGCACGCCTCACACACACGCTTTCCTCGACGCAGACGCACATAAAGTACGCATAAATACTTTAGTTTCTGCTTTTCGTAGGAAAGCTCCACCACGTCACTAGTCACAACATAACAGCGGTGAGCCACTTTGTTGACTCAGACGACTCACAGTTTTTTATTCTATGAGTGTTGTTGGCGCCCTAAAAATACCTACCCAGAACTGAGGGGGCGGTGGGCACGGAGCTGGTAACATTTATTAGTTGCTTCACCCCTACACAGAAATAATTACATTTTTAAGACTGGTCTTAAATTAAAAACAATGTACTCAGTAGTAGGCCTTGTAGAGAGAGAGCAATCTTTCACAAGAACAAATTTGTGTGGAAGAGAGGTCCAGTTCAGGTGGATCTAATTGAAAGTCTTTCAATTCAATTAACGTGTCTTGTTATCAATGAAGGGACTACATCGGTTTACGGGTCTGTTTCTCTTCCTGGATGGCTGCTATTGGTTCCTTCTCTTGTGCCAGCCACCAGCTGTTTACCATATGTGTGCTCCCGAGGTGGTTACACAAGAACAGCAGCAAAAAGCAACATGTAAACACAGCAATTATCCTCAGATGAAAGTGGCAAAATACCCTTAAAGTCAATTTTGAATGTTTTCATTTTCGAATATAACCGAGAATTGTCGTCCTTGCAACAATAACAAACTCCACCTTGTCCTTCCGGAGACTGCCTAGCCTCGTTTAAACAGTTAGGATAATGTAAGAATCGATGTCCATTATGTAAACACAAAAACAACTTGTTATTCCCCTGTATCCCTCCCGTATTCCCCTAACCAGATTAATTGTACTAATGTTAGAAATAAAAAAGCAAACATGTTTCCAACATGGGAATATTCACTGTGACCAAACACTCAACACTCGTACCCTTCATTAAATTCCCATGGCAATTTCATTTTGTTCTGTGCGTTCCGACTTTGGAACCCCTCAGTTAGCACTCTGTTAAAGAGAGATTAGGGAGCGAGACTTCCGGGGCACATTTCCCCCGACGTCGATGAACCCCAGACAGGCGGGATCATTTCACAGACATCAGTCAGAACAACATCCTGTGGTAACCAGGAAATGCTAGGTAAATGATAGGCTGGATAAATTGAGGTCTGGCTTGCCATCACACTGCTTTAAAATAAACGTCTGCCTTGCCCTAAGTCGTTTCATCTGTGTCAGCATGCGAGGCTGGTGCTTTTTACAAATGCGAAAAGAAAACGTGGGTTTGGAGCCCCCAAGATCAACATTATCCAAGAGAGGGTAATCCCCAATGGTTTGCTGAGAACCACTGCGTTATGTAACGTGTAATGGGTCTACGTTTTTTCCTAATCTACTCATATTTTCTAAGATTATAGTACTCTCCTTTCTCAAGTAGTTTCATTTTAGCATGTGAGTATGGTTGGCTTATTGACAGAGAAACAGATGAATCCACTTGATTTGGAAGAAAATGCATCCAAATATTATGTGTATCACTCTTGGAAACCGACCGACATGCACCTACTAGTCAATCCTCCCTCTCTCAATTAGCTTGTAGGCCTACTTAAACCTTGTCTTTTAAGTGCCATGGCTGGAGATATCGGGAGACAACCATAGAAACCACAAAGAAAACAGGTACTGAATGTGTTTTTTCCCTCAGGTTTCCGCTCTAATTGCAGTTATTACCCCTGGTTCATTGACGAACCTCCAGAGAAACAACCTGCCCTGACAAGATGGTGAAGAGTTTGATCTTTTCATCTTCAGATCAGCTTCTTTCAGCAAGTAGGTTTACACTAATGGGATGGATCCTTCATGTGAGGTTATCTTCTCCAGTAACTAACTACGTTCCGTAATAACCCACTACTGCTTTTCTAAACAAATTATGCTTTGTCATTACTTATCTGTTTTATAACTTTTAATGTGACCACTTACTGTAAACTATGCCTGCCTCCTGCCTCCTGGTTCAGTAAAAATAAAATGATTTAACCTTCTGAGACATCTAGGGGCTTATTAGCTTCTACTAGACTAGGCTACGCTGTCCGGAATTCCAATATGTCTGAAGAAATACCTCAGTTTTGAGCCTCAACCAATGACTGCAGAGAGCAAAGACTAATTTTCAAGTGTAAACAATTCAATAATGCCCAGAAACATCATTTAGCACTGGTCTCAGTCTTATATAGGCCACTATAAAAAGGGTTGGGTAGCTTTTGGGGAGACTTAGTGAATTTAAATCTCAAAATGAATTGTTTTTTTATGAGACAGAGGGATACCACGAAGCTATAAAAGTGCTTAGTTTTTCTTACATGTTGCATAACATCATTTGTTTCTTATGACCTACTTTCTCACCAGGATCACATTGCTTGATAATAAAATACTTTTTCCACAATTTATCAGCACAATTGGCTGTAGGCTAAATACATATTTACCAACAGGATACATGTTTAAGAATAAGTGCGTGCAATGCAGTGCATTCTAAACACACTTACTCACACTCACAAGCACAATAGTCACAAGCCCTAAGGATATGTTTGTCTTAAAGCCAGCAGTTACATGTTGAGACTACCCCTCAGCATACTAAAAAACTACATTCAATTAAATCAATTCAATTTTGTTTGCCACAAGATATATTACACATTATATCGTGTTTTGTGAACTGCACTATTGACGGTTACTAATTCCAATGACTAAACAACAGTACATGCAACATCCTAAATTTCATTTCACAAAAATCAAAAGGAGATGCCCACTTTCTTCTCTCTGTGAAAACAATTTGTTCTTCACTCGCGGTTTAAAATACATGGCAGACAGATTGGGTATATAAACACATGGGCGCACGCACTGGTTCCTACCAGGCAGGCATTGACCAGGCAAGACATGTCAAGTCCCAGGCTGGCCCCCTTCTGAGAGCATCTATAGTTGACTCACTGTAGCCCAGGGGCCCACAACCTTGTGTCCCACCACAACTATGCTCTGTCTGACCAGACCACCAGTCAGGGCCACACACACACACACAAACACACACATGTGCGTAGTGCAGTTGGTGGGTTCCATGCAGACAACACTTGCGGATTGACCCTTCATCCAGTCGGTCACAATTCGTCAACCAAGAAGAAAACAACAGTTTCTCTTTTCCCTCTCCCTCTCCCTCCTATTTTGTGGTCACATCCCTGATTGGAAGGTAGACCGCCATGTTGACAGATTTGACGTTCCGCACGCAGTGTTCTTATATAAGCATTTAGCCTACTCTGTCAATGGTTGGCTTTACCTGGCTGAGCCTGTGTGTCATCAGTCCATGGCCCCATGTTAGAGAGAAGGCCTTGTATAACCCCCCTCAACAGCATACTTCCAGTCGTTGTCGGAGCTTTGAGAAAATGGAGATTACCTGGGACCTAGACAGGCTTGGATGGACACAGGTCTAGCCATAATAGTCAAACATTGGTCTAGTCTGAAGTTCTGTCTGCAGTTCTGACTGAAGGACTGTAGTCTACTGGACCTCGGTTTAGGGCAGCCTCCGGACTGTGCCAAGCTGAGGGATGTTCAGGCATTCATGCCCGTCCCTCCACTTCTACCTCCTCAATCCCTCCTGCTGTTGCCCACACGCCACACACACACACCCTCCTTTGTCTACACTCAGACACACTACTTTGCAGTTCCCCCTTACATTTACTTGCACGCACACACACGCACTCATTTGTCTGTACTCAGACACACACTACTTTGCCATTTGCCCTCACATTTACTTGCACGCACCCACACACGATATCCAATCCCCCACCCACGCACCCACACGCGCACAGGATCGGCCACAGACACCCACATCACCATCCTCCAGTCCACACTTGTTTACCCACTTTCGTAGCAGCTCCATAGCAGTCAGCCCTTCATTCCTGGGATGTCTCTATGCATTCTTTCACTGGCTCCAAAAATGGCGGGGGCCGACGTCCACCCTGGTCCATGTGAAACCTTAGAAATGGCTAAGGTATTTTTGGAGTTTATGTCATATTATAAGTGAGATTTTGATGTAAAATTGTTTATATAAAATGGTTATTAAACCGATGCAAAAGCAGCTGTGGTCACACTGTGTTTTGGAGGGGTACTCGTGATAAAGTGTGTAGGCCAAATTCACAACTCTTTTTGAAAACATTTTAACATGTGACATTTCAAAAAAGTTTTTATATCTGATTCTGGTAAATGCAGTTCCAACTTGGCTATCAAGCTTTTACTTTACCTGGTTGTGCCAAACCCTACCTGTATTACCCACCAGTCTGTGCAAGACTGCCACCTATGTTCCACATGAGTAATAATTGTACAGTCTGTTACAAAACATTTAACCAAAGCTTTGTATATTTGAGATGTTTACTGAAATATAAAGCCAGAGATAAAAGCATGGTTTGTATCAGGTAATTTGTATTTTTTTAAATAAAGAAAAATAGAATCTCACCGAACCCGCTTATCACTGACGTCATATCTACGCGCCACCACATACTGACAACATTGCATTCAATGACACTCCAGAATTGTGTTTTAAATTAAACAAATGACCACAGATTGAGCCATGCAGAGAGCCGTTTTCGCGCATATTATATTGCACGACTGGACGCAAGTTTTCAGTCCTTTGAGAATTCAGCAATGTTGTTTAAAATACAGAGGTAAGCACCAATGTTTGCTATGTGACTAACATATCTGTCAGCCAGCCATGCTTTGAACAGCAAGGAAGTCCAAGGAGATTTGCCATCATGCACTCAAAAACTGTAGCTAACAGCTACCTCCCCTTATTAAATCTGGTCTGGCTGTACTTGTACTAGATGTACCTAACCAATGATTTCAACGTCTAATTCACGTATAGTTGTGGATAAAAGGCCAGAGGACATAGCATAACCTTTTCGTTGTGTCATTTTGACACAGGACCATTACATCTCTCGTCGCGGGGATACAGCGTGCTCCCACCCCCGCTTGACAGTGAAGAAAAGGCAATGCTGGACAGCATGTTACGGGTAGACCACGCAGGTGAATATGGTGCCAACCGCATATACGCCGGCCAGATGGCGGTGTTGGGAAGGTCACAGACGGGACCTCTCATTCAGGTAAACACCCGAGGAGAAACTGAAGGTACAGTTAGATTTATCAATACTTTTGTAGGTGATAGTTATCACTGAACATTTAATATTCGCTCAAAAGACTGACCAAAAGACTGACCTGAGTCATGTGCGTTATTGTGTAATTAACGCTAATGTATGTTAGCAGTGTAGTGGAGTATACATGGAGAGGCAGACTCCATACGTTTGATGCCATACATTTGATGGCAGACCCACTTGCCGGCTAACCTGTATCAATCAGTAGGCTACAGTTTATTTTGTTTTGTCCTGCAGCAAATGTGGGATCAAGAAAAAAAGCACCTTGAGAAGTTCGACGAGATCCTGGCTGAGAACCGAATTCGACCAACATTACTGCTGCCCCTTTGGAATGTTACAGGCTTCCTATTAGGTAAAGTATTGTTAAAAGAAAGGGAGTCGAGAATTTTGGATTAAATTATATCTTTCCATTTTCCACAAAGAACATATCAAAAAGGGACGTTGAGTTACATTATTACCAACGTACAAAATGATATGTTTAGCTTTACATTGCAATCAGGCATTGTGGGACCAGGTGGAGTATTGGTTTTCGTTCGACTCGAGATGGTCACTGGTCCCAAGGACATTGGTAACAATATTTATAAAAATATAATTAAATAAATATGATTCATTGATCTCCTCAGGGGCGTCCACAGCCCTGCTTGGGAAGGAAGGAGCCATGGCCTGCACTGTGGCTGTGGAGGAGAGCATCTCAGAGCATTACAACAGCCAGATCAGAGCACTGATGGAGAAGGACCCTGACAGATATATTGAGCTCTTAAAGGTTAGTCAACTCCCAGCTGTATCCACTACAATGGGATGGGCTCAGTGGCTGTCAGGTGGGAGGTTCAAATCCCCCTCTTGACGTCGCTTTGGATATAAGCATCTGCTAAGTGAATATATATGACATATACATTTTTAATTGATTCAACCGTTATGGTGCAGCTCATACAGCAGTCTCTAAAAAGGACAATTAAAAGTTATTTATTGAAATTGTTTGTACTCTGCCCAGGTGTGGGCTTTTGTTTGTCAGGAAAGCCACTCAAACTTGGTTGTTGCGTTTCCTTTTAAGGTAATAAAGGAATTCCGCGATGATGAGATGGAACACCACGACACAGGACTGGAACATGACGCTGAATCTGTAAGACCGTATTTTACCTTCCTTTTTAATTGTTTTCAAAGTTACAGTAAGCTTCTGTGCAGTTCTAACTGAATTCTTTCAACCAAAATTAGTTGCATAATGTGGGAGGGTTTGTTGTTGGTTTTCAGTTTATTTGTTTTTGTTACATAATGTTGTGTTTTGTTATGTCAAGTATTTTTTGTTTGGCATTCATCACAGGATCATTATTGGTTTACCAATAACAATATTCCATCAAAAATAGAAATTATTTCAAGGCTTCTATCATGGAACCCACCCAAGCGCTTTGATATGTCCAAACTGGGTCATGTTGGGAAAGACTGGGGTAGCTGTGGTATGCTTTCTTCATTTGGGCTGCTTAAACCAGACTAGACTATTGTGAAATAAGTTATGTTTGTTTGTGTTTTGTTTCCTATATTTTAGCTACCCGGATACTGGCTTTTGAAGAATGCAATACAAGTCGGCTGTAAAGCAGCTATATACATTTCGGAGCGCATCTAATTATAGATCACATGTTTGCATATATATTTCTAATTCTGGTAAATAATTATGTGAATTGCATTAGTGGTTCCCCCAAACATTTTGTGCCACTGCATTTTGAAAAAGTACTTTTATTTATTTCCTTACATATCTTTATTTGATGGTTTGATTGTTGATTTGTTACTCTGCCAGATGGATATTGATACTGTACATGGAAATTTGTCCTATTACATTGTGTAAATGTGAGTGAAAGTGAGTCTGCCTGGTCTGCACAGTGCGTAAAGTTGACAACGCTTATCAGTTTGTGTATTTTCTTCTAAATGTGTACCAATAAAATTGATACATGGTTGTCTAAGAGGAGCCCAGTTTTATTTCTTCAGTTCATACATGCCAGCGCAAGACAGTTGGAAGTCTTTCTCAAGTTGGCGTCAGGTAAAGAAAAAGCTGTCTTGAAGAGAAATTGCTAGAAACATTGGTGGTGTTCTGCTCAATTACATTCAAAATCAATTGCAATGCTTTTGGTCTACAGTTTTCTTCCACTCAGTTTGGCTTAATTACGGTAGGATTTCACTCACTATTACACTCTGGCAGTGGTTTAGAGCGCAATGAAGTCTTCAGAGGTTTGCACAATCTCACCCCTTTCAGATGTAGTCTTTGGCAAAAAATTACAGGGTCGATGTTCCCCAGAAAGCGACATAGCCCAGATAGTTCTAATGAGGTCAAATCGATATTGGCATTCTCACGCCATCGTACCCTTCAACGAACTGTCCTCTTTCTCATATTATAGGTCATTAATCACCCTGAACAATGGCTTGTCACTCCAGCTGAACTGCTAAGCCCCTGACACAGCTGTTCTTCGTTGGAACATGAGGTCAATGTGAAAGAGGGATCGACAAACGCAGGGCTAATCTACAGGGTGCCTTTGAGCGAGCAGGACAAGTCAGTCATTTGTTCCTTCCAATGCTCCCTGGTATTGATTGTAGGAGAGGTCAGTGTGTCCTTATACAAGCCCTTTCATATCCGCCCCATGTCTTGTCCGTGGTTCACACTTGTCACTGTCTTTCAGATACGTTGTGTATCCTGTATGGACTCAGGGAGACAGGGAGCAAAAGGGCGGGAACATTGGGACCATCACATGCAGAGCTAACATCACAGATGTGAGAAGGTTAAGAAGTTGTTGGTGGGACAAAGTTACGTTCAAGGTCCTCAGACACTACTACGCCTCCCAAGGATATTTAGTTAGTTAATACACACAGGCTGGGGAAGCAGTGATTTAAAGGGCTACTGGATATATACGGTCCCAATTTCCTAAGGACATGGTGTTGGCTCGTTGCCTGGTGTGTGAGAGAGCCACAGCACCTTTGTCTTGGCCCAGCTGAAGCACCTCTCTTGCGGGGACTGTGGCCCCAGTTCACAGGGCCTGGGCTATTTTCCCCAGCATGAGGTCAGAGGAGTTTTTTTAGCCAGGGGTTGGGTTTATGTATCAGAACTGACCCGAAAGGTTAACATGCTGTAACTCTGCTCTTTGTGTGTCCTCGGCCTTAAAAATAGACCCCTCCCCCTCTACAACCGTAGGCACACACACCCCAAGATGGACAAAACTCCCTCAAACTAATTAAGACCTTGAACAGGAACGTTTGGTTTAACCGTTGGGTGTGCTTTTAGCAGGCGGTGACTCGGAATGGCACAACAGAGAGGTGTGTGCATATAGGTGAAGCTATTTTGTGGATGAAAGATGGAGCTAGGCCTTGTTCCAGGTGGGTTTGATCTGTGACCCCTTTCTCTCTGCCCATGTCCACCCTCGATACCTGGTGATCATGCTGACAAAGATACCTCGAAGCTGAACTGCCAATGAGCCCAAGTCAGTATTAATAAACGGTGACGCATAGCCACCATAAATCACAAAGGGCCCTCTTTAGCTCTTGTTGCAAAACAGTCCATAAATTTCAACCAGTGATACAGAACATAAACAGATCGTCCCTGCAACGTGCACAGGGCAACCACTGCAGATCGTCTTTCACTTCTGACATTTGATCTGTTTGGTCATTTGACGCTAATAAATGTCTTGATTGTGTAACAAATGAAGTACGTGTGATATGCATGCATGTTTTCAGGTCAATTGTCTACAGACGAGCTAAAACCGTGATCCATTAACAGAACAAGCCAGAAATCAGAATCCACCAGAAACTTTTCATTGAAACCGAAATGATGACATTGAATACATTTGCAGTATCAATGCAGAAGAACCATTTCATCCTGAAGTTTTCCCCAGGGATGTGTTCCTATTGTGTGAACCATGAGTCATGAGTCAACATGAGAATGTGTTGCCAGCTATAGGCTATAGTCCACTGTTCTGATGTCTAAATGCATTCTTGCCAGGCTTACCGGTGCAAAATTAAAGAAGATATTTTTGTTATTACAGACATGACATTTTCACCACTTTGTTATAATGGGCAAGAAGATGCATGGGCATACTTTAATCTGTCACAGGAAGCAACGGCCTATACATAAATGACAGTTGAGGCCGAGAGGCTTTGCATCTAAAAGATGACTGTCAGAGATTATTTCTGTTGCAGATTAATAGTGTTGACAGCTTTATAGCAAGATGCAAGTCTTAAAAAAAGCAACAAGTGCACAAATGCATTTTTGGCACTGTGTTGGGTGACAAAATTGCCGTTAAATAAAAACATGAGTTATGACTCATGATGCAGGTGTTAATAACAGCAGCCTAAACCATAAAACCAACGTCTAAATTAGCACCGGTTTTTAACCACCCCTGTAATTCATCCTCTCTGCTTGATAAGCAATTGGGATTCGGCTAAGGACGGAGGAGCAATTCAAACCTTCAGTGCTGAGTAACGTGTGGCTCTGACATTTACACCCTGTTAGAGCTATCTTTAGACTCTGTGGTAATCAGGAGTTTGGAGGAATTGTTCAAGTCCTTTGCCTAGATTCACCTCTGGAATCTGTTGATAAATCGACCGGGAAATGGGCAATAAGAATTTGAAAAGTGCTATAAAACCCAGAACAGGACCGTCTCGCTCACTGAGAATAATCGTGGCAGTAAATTTCGAGGGGCACCGACAATATAAATCCACATAAGTCATGAAACCTTTCGGATGCAGATCTTCATGTTTCTTGGACTCTGTCTCCAAAGGATTATCAATCACCAGGCTTCAGGTTTTCGGTCTACAATTGACAAAGAGCAAACAGTGCTCTTTCATCTGTTGGGTCACCAAAGGTCTTGATGAAGTAACCTACGATTAATAATAATTTTAGCAGCCTGTTTAGTAGGCTAGTATTAGTAATAGCATAATATTGCCAATTAAAAAAAATTTGGGTTAGGATATTAAGACAATGTTTGGTTTGTATGTTAGATAGTTTTTAGAAACCAAAATACAATTTTATTATATTTTATAATTTTAATTTAAAATAGTTTAAAATAAAGAATTGTAGTTGGGCCTGTACAAATTAATGCTAAACTATGATTATTATTATTTTTATCCTAACTTAATATTATTGTTTAATTCAAGTGTATAATCCCCTAATAAATGTTGCCATAATATTTTAGTTTCATTCAAGTGTATAATCCCATAAGAAATGTTGGTATACGTCATGACAGCCAGCCCGTGAGGCACTCAATTATTACACGACAAGCTGACACTCATGCTTATGTCATGTTATCATAAATTTGAGCGGGATTCCTCTGCTGTGTTTGTATGTCAGAACTGTTGTGCCAGTTTGTCACAGCATAGCAACAGTCAGTGCCGGTGTCGTGCCAAAAAGTGTCTTTCTGCCAAAAACTGATTCCCATCCGCAGAAGCTGTAGACTTTTCCTTCACGCTACCGCCCACTTTATATGACATATAACAGCTGCTTTTACCTGGATCAAACAGTCATCACATGCAAATACACGTAACTTTATGTCCGTGGTAAAAGCAAAGGTATGTCTTTGTGAAACTAACATTACTTGTAACCAACAAAAAAAAAAGAGGCAAAAAGTGTTTGAAGTTTGAAGCGTCGGCATGACATTTTTAGGCAAAGCTATTGTATTGTTTATAGCCTGCAGCAGCCCTTGTGTTTGGTAGAGTAGGCTATGTGTAGCCTAGTATCCTTGTTTAGGACTAAGCCTACTTGGAAACTAGACGGAAATGAACATGACATATGGATGGGTTATATATATAAATATAACATGAGCTCTTGTAATTATGCTTATAAACTTTTTCTTCTTCATGCCCTATAGATAATACAAAATACAGTCATTTTTACAGAGGACAGGAATCACTATATAACAGAAAGTCACTTTTTGACACCTGTCACCTTTTTATGAGAGGTTCTCAGAAGTGAGAGGCCATTAACTGGAAGTGGCCCTGACCCAGACTGCTCCTCTTATACCTTGACTTAACCAGGTCAACATATCGCAGCAGGGGCAGAAATCACACTCGGTTTGCCACCTCACCATATTCACTGCCCAAAATAGGTTTGTTTGCGGTTCATTTAACTGTAATGTGTTATTTATATTCACTGTGTACTGTACATGATGTCATGGTTTAAAATTGTGATTGGGTTTATTGCGCTCTGTGTTGCTGGTATGTGCATTAATAGTTTTGTCATTTTCTCACCGTTTCACTTAATAAACTGAAGTGGTGTTGCACACTATGCGGGATATTGTCAAAGGGCTGCATTTGTTTTCAACTGCAACTGATCAAATCACACTTCAAACTTCACCAGACTACCCTGTAAATCTCCAGGCTTGTGGGTGCCCTGTGAAAGCTGTGACCACGTGTCCTCACAGTGTGAAGCCACAACACATGATGCAAAGGACTGACATCACCTCAAGAGGAATCCTTGATTTACGGCCTTCCCAACATGGGCAAGACTGGCTCCTACAGAACCCTGAGAGGGCGGGCCAAGGTCGGCTTGGGTGGTGGAAGGCAGACTTAAACGTAACATGCCATGGTGTTTGTGTCCTAGTTCTTCTCTCCGGCTTGTGGCGACAAGTGGAAGATCTAAAGATTCGAAAGGAATTCTTTGTAGCGCATTCTAAGATTTGTGTGGTATGGTAAATTGCTTTAAGACCTGGTGTTTTAACCCATGTATAACGTTTCATACATGGTAGGCTTATATTAAGATGTGTTACATGTATGGAGGCCATACAAGCGCTCTACAAAGCCTTTCGTAAGCCTTTATAAGATGTATTTTGTACATTATCTTCTTTAGATATGCGGCATCATCAGCATGGGTTATTGGGTGTGCTTGGTCTTATCAGACAGGGTTTGGCAGGCGTGTTTGGACTGTGCTACTGCCGTGATTTGGATCAGCTGGAAGGGGAGCACAGACGCTGCCTCTGAACACGGACTCTGACCCCGAGCATGGCGTGACCCCTGCTGAGATATTCTTCACCGTGGTGACAGGCGGTCGCAACGGACGCTCCAGCCTGACTCCAAGGCCACGTTGCTGCTCTACTGTGTCATGGGCCTCAAAGACTCTTCAAGCTATTTGCCAAAGCACGCCCCCCCCCCCCCCACACACACACACACACACACACACACACTCCCACCCGACTCTAAAACCCTTGGCCGACTTAGGCAAGAGGACAGAGACAAAGGTGATGCGAGGAAAGCTGTTCACTACACCGTTTGAAGGATTGTGCGTTGTCGTTTTTGGCATTGTGTATGTGGGCAAGAATGCCATTTTGTCCGTTTTTTTTTTTTAATTCCTTCCCCCCCAAACTGGACAATTTCTGTTGCTTGATTTGAATGAATCTGAGCTTCAGCTTGTGTTTTACACTACTGTTAAAGCCAGGGGCCAGCTTTTCACACATGGTATTTTAACCCCTTGATGCCTGGACTTGTTTTTCATTCTTCCCACTAACAGTAGTCGGCTGCATAGCTTGGATTGGTGAGTGTGTAGCTCATGCTGGTGGGATCTGCTCAGGCAAAGGTGCGCCAGGCATGCCCAACTGGAATAATGGGTGTGGGGGGGAGGGGAGGGAGCAGATGCGCCCCATCTGATGCCACCTCTTGTGGGCCGGCGCACCATACCTACACGTCTAGGTCATGCCACCCTATTCCGCCGTTGTTACATCACCCCCCCCCCATCCCCCCTCCCCTCCTCCAAAAAACTCCAGAAGTTCAACTCCTTGTTTCACTGCCACCCCCTCCCCCTCCCATCCACCCCCACCCCCCACCTCATCTATCACCCTGACGCTTTGGCAGTCTGCAGAAGGTTAACATGCGAGGCCTCCTAACACCTGGTTCTGAGGGCTGTCTTTACCCGCTCCACCTGCTAGTGGCCCTTTAGCGTCCGTCGCGCACTTTGCACCAATCCTGGTAAGCCCCCCCCCCCCTCTGTCGACTGGGCTGATTGAAGGGTGAGTCCTGGCAATGCGGCGTGGTCTGGGCCCCATCGCTCTCCTCCTGAGCCCGGCTTTCACACAGCTCGTAAACATGCCACTCTCCCTCCCCATCTGTCATGGCGTGGGCCGCTCCGCCGGCCTTAGCCCCGCGACGCTGGTGACAACTGAGATTTGGGGTGATGCGGCTGCAGATTGTCAGATTACACGCATCGTAGCCGCCAGCACGTGGCCCCCGGGCTGGTTAGCGCTGCGTCGTGTCGGGCGGACCGAGCGATGGTTCCGTGCGCTTCTCGTTCCTCCAAACCCCTCGCCCAGCACCCACGTTGACGACACATGCTGAAAGTTTACTGCTCCCGTGCTCGATGTTGAAGTCGTTACAAGGGGGAGGTCATGACCTTTCAGTGTTGTGGTGGTGGTCGAGAGATATCCAGCGAATGTCAATTGTATGTGGCGCGCCGTGCTTTGATGCTCTCAGCCGACAAAAATTCTCGCTCGAGCCTTGTGGCCCTCGGCTCCTGGTTGCTCCTGTTTGCTCGTGTTGACACTTGCTTTGTAGACAAATGCCTGGACCACCCTGGATCTAGGTGTCAGTGGCCTGACCTTGAAGCCGCCTGTGAAAAAAATATAACAACACTAGGCAGAAAGTATGCATCTTATGTGGCCCGGGGGGTCAAACCGCTGCCCCTTGTCAGAGCCAAAGGTCAGTGGCTCTTTGCGGCCTCTTCACATTCTGCAGCAGGTTACGCTAAATGTTTTTCTTCTCGTTCAAAGGGGCTTTGGGTAATAGAGTCCTTGATGAGAGTGTCGCTTTTTGCATGGTGGTGTTGGGGAGGTGCAAAACAGGGTGACTGACCTTGGGCAGGTTCACAGAGTTGAGACAAGCGTGGGCGTAAAACATGGAGGGGCTCCTGCTATTGATCTGAGGCCTGTCCACAAAATCATCTCTTGTATCCCATATCAAAGAAAAACAAAATAGCAGCAATGCCATTTCGAGAGCTCAGTTCGAGACAGTCTGGCAAAAAGGTGATAGATTTACAGCGACTTTTTTTTGTATCTCAGCTATTTGAGGTATCTGTTAAACAGATTGTTGCATTGATTTCTGGGAAGACAGATGGATTTACATACTTCAAGGAGAATGAAGGAATGAAGAAATTGTTCAGCTCGGTAGATCAAATTCAGTATAGCAGTGTCATTGGGGTTCTTTTTATTTTGCGTAGGCATACACATTCTCTCAGACATATTTTTTTCTGGCCTCACTTGAAAGTAATGAAAGCAGCCCAAAGCATGTGAGAATGAGGCTAAAATGCCCTTTCTAGCCAAAGCAAGAACAGGAACTCATAAAACGCCTGTTTTAAAAGACGTTTTTGCTTTTAATGTCTAGATGTGAGACGCTTGTGATAAGAGACCTTTTCATCCATGAATTTCCGATTTCAATCATTACATTGGATCGTGTCCTGCCCAGATTCAGGGATTGTCGTCTTTGACACTGTCTGACATGAAATGAAAACACCAGGACAAAAAAAAGATTTCCAAATATTTGTATTTGATGAACGTCAACTGATGAACCAATGTTTTTTGTGCAAACACGGTCAAACGAACATTCTGCCAACCATCCACTAAACCATGAACCCACCGTAACCCTTTGACTGTGCATGTCAATGAAGTAGTGGATGCTTTATCTGTAGATTGTAATTACCCCCCTTCACCCGGTCCCTCATCTTCCCAGCAGATTCTCCTGCCCTTCCAAAGTCAACTGCCATTATGAGTGCCTGTCTGCCCCACACTGCCTCTGTCCCAGTCCCAGATTCCCAGCATGCCCAGGAGCCTCCCTGAGGCTCATTAAGAGCTTGATTGACACGTCAGGATGGTGTGCATTTCATTGATGAGAATTTTAGAGGCCCTGTGGGGCTCGTGATCTCCCTCAGCGATCGGCAGGGCCTGGTGCGTCACCCTCCAGCTATCCCAATGGGAGGGGGACGAGAGATCTGTTTCAAATGCCCTGCCTCTGCCTCCCCCAGAGGCAAAGCTTCTGTCCAGGAGCCCCTGTGAGACCATCCTTGGCCCCTGCCAGAGCTCCGCGAAAAAAGGTAAAGAGGCCAAACGAGGCTTTGTGTGGAAGATGGACTCAACCTCTGTTCTTAAAATCCTTAAGTGCCCATCAAGTATTGAGTAAGTTGTGAAGAGAAGTCATGGTAATATTTGTAATTTAGTATCTAATACATTTTATATAGAATTATATAGATATTATTAAAAGCACTTCTTGCTTTTTGCGAGTATACGGGTGCAGTGTAGCGTTCCTTGAATATATCATTTTCGAGCAATAGGTGTGTACTTTATTGAACCTGTACTGTCTGTGAAAAAAGGATTGGGCTGTAATGTAATGTCTTCTTACATATAAATGTCAGAACAATGTTACGACAAAATAGAGTGGCAAAATGTGTGATAGTGTGATTATAGTCTAAGCCATCATTTGATTTGCATGAGTGAGACTTGTCCTACACATGTCACACACAATGGTGTGCACACTGACAGGTGCAGGTAATAGATTAAAGTTGGTTCACTTACCGGACTGTAATTCTTAAAAGATGTGTCATGGCATAAATAGTTTGAGGAGTTGTTGACAAATTCAGAATAGTCTGAGGATTGCTTGTTTTTCTCAGAACTTTCCTGAATGCAAATGGATTAAGATCAACTTTGTAATCCTTATTGTGGGAAAAATGATTTGACAATGAATCTTCTTTTGCACTTTAAGTGTAGACCTAATAATAATTCTCTGTGTTGAGCTGAAAGGACACGTTCATTGTTTATGTCGACAGTGCATACTAGACCTGGGCCTTAATTAAACGTACTACTTATTGTTTTTGATAGTGAATGATCATAGGGCGTTCAATCGAGTAAAAAACAGCGAGTCCCTCCTCGACCTTCAGTGTCAGCCACTCTGTACACCTTGGGAGTGTCCGCGTCCATTGGATTCTGAACCGTGCGTTAACTTTACGGGGACCATGAGTTCTCTGGTCAGAGTGTGTTTGAGGTGTGCGCTCCAGTGACCCTAGAGGTTACATACCACACAAAAGCACTATGCAGGTATGCCAACAATGTACGTGCTTAAATCAAAGCATAGGCCAACAGAGGTGGGTGGCGGGGGTGAAGGGAGAGAGAGAAGCTGGAGGAGGGGGGAGGGGTTGAGATGGGCGGGTGAAGGGGGGATGGCGCTTGTTGTGGGCCTTGGTCAGGTGGGAGGTTGGGTGCGTGTGTCTGGTTTGTACGTCCATGCGCGCGTGTGTTCCGGGAGCGAAGGCTTGAAATATGTTCAAGAGAAAGCGCGTGTTATCTTTTCTCCTCGCACACTGACTCACTTCAACACCCCTGGTGTGTGTGCCTTGTTCAGCGGCACCGGCAAACTGGCAGCAGCTCAAAGAGAATACGAGGAAATATGATCCATATGATGGTACTATAAAGGCTACCACCAACCTCAAGCCTTCACTGAAGACCTGGTCATCAACGCCACCATCGCCTACAATTGTCTCCTTTGTCCTCAGCGGTGCCATTCCTCCCCTCGACCTCGGCATCCTTCCTCGACTGCGACCCTCTTCCAGGCGGATATCGGAAAGGGGTACGTTGGGTTTGGAATGGAAGGATTCCGATAACCCTGACTCGAACTTTTACATTTAGAATTTGTACATTTTCTATTTGAGGTTTGGAACCACCAAGTCAAATAATCATCTTCGCTTCAACGTCTCCAAACCTGCTTTGGGTAGCAAGAACTTAGATGGAAATCAAGTGCTCAGTTGTGTTTCATGCTAATGGTTCTCTAATGATGCTATACTCTTCGATTTTTCCAGGCTGGCTTGGCTATGAAGTTACTAGGCCATCTGACTCTCCTGCTTCTGCTAGGAGGAATCTGTTGCCAGAATAACCGCAATGCCAAACCCAGTGGCAAATCATCCAAGAAGTCTGGAAACCAGGGGAGTGAGAGCGCTCATCATGCCCCAGAAGAAGAGTCTCATTCTGGGCCTGGAGGGTCGACAGAGTCAGGCAAGGAGGGGAGCTCAGCGGCTCGGACGGCCAATCAGCAGTCAGGTTCTGGGAACAAGGCCACGGATGATATGAAGCTGCACTTCCTCAAGAATGCCCAGGTGACTTGCAACGACGGCTCCGCTGCCGGGTAAGATGTTCTTGTGTTTCTGGGCGGGAAAGCTTGGAGCAGTGGTGTTTTGTCATATTCTTGATATGATACTACAAAAAAAACGAAAAGATGCTTAAACAAAGAAACAACCGTTTCATTGGCCTTGGACCAAGAATGTTTTAGAAATGTATTTTGTTTGAGGCTATCGACTTCAGTTTAGCCATCATCAACCACCGACAATGCCGCAAAGAAAATATGTTCATATTTATGTCACCCACTTTATGTTGTGTTTTTTGAGAAGGAGGTCTCGTATAGGTAGATGTAAGCTCAGCAAGTGTCCATGTATGGTTGTGTATTCGCTTGGTCCAGTCATTCCCTGCCCCTCATCTCCTGTTTATTTGTGGTTCACAGGTTTTACCTAAAGGAGTTCAAAGGCAGCAAGCGATGGCTGATATTTCTGGAAGGTGTGTATTTAAACCCTCCCTCCCAACTGGTTAATTTTATCTCGAGAGGTCAGCCTGTCTTGGTGTGACGTCCCCGCTGGCATTTTAACCGGTGGTCATCTTGTTTCCCTTTTTCCCCTTTTTCGGCGGCTGTCACCCTGTGAGCAACCGCCCACGCCACCCGCCAACCCTCTCCCAACACCCACCCAACCCCCACCCAACCCCCTCTCCATCACTTTGGGATATTTATGTGAATTGCGAGCATGTGTATTCTGGGGATGGGGCGTGTAGAGGCCACCGGATGCATTGCGTCATCTCCAGAAACACGTTTCACCTGACTGGGCAGTGTATGCCTCAACTGACCCCCCCTCCCTCCCTCCCTCTCCTTTCCCTCCCCAATGCTACTTAGGACTCCACAATAGACTAACAGGTTGGGGTCTTCCCCCTCTGCACCGGATGTAAGTGGGGGAGGGGAGCTAATATTAGTGTCTTATTTTTAGGTGGTTGGTGCTGCTACAACAAAGAGACCTGTGAGACCAGGTACATAAATATCCCCCGGCTCATGAGCTCATCCGACTGGTCGCTGACACGCAAAGGTAGGGTGCTGCCTGGCTTCCTTGTTTTAGAACTCACCGCCATTTGTGTTTTCGTATCTACCAGGTGTTTTGGGGTCTGCACTGTGGGGTGAGATGCAGCTGTTTTGTTTGAAGACGCCCCTGTCACAATTTGACCTCTGGTTTTCTCGTTTACAGGAACTGGGATATTGTCCACCCAGGCAGAGGAAAACCCTCACTGGTATAACACTAACATTGTGTAAGTGTGTCTTGTTATCGTTTCTATTTTTGGGGGGGTATTCAATTGAATGCATTTCATTACCAACGAGGCTTGACAAGCGACAAAAGCAATGTGTCTGCCATTTCCTGACAAACACATGTCAGGAAAACATACCGTTTATCTCCATTTTCTCTGGCCTAGCATGTGAGCTACATAGATATATGCCATCAGCAGTTAGAAGATCCTAATATATCGGGTCAAATATGGCCACGGGGACCAATCTGCCAACAGATGTGATTGAGGAAGCCAACTGCAAGCTGAGATGACATGTTGAAACCAACTTTGTCCTTGTCCATGTGTGTTGTGTGTGTGTTGTGTGTGTGTGTGTGTTTGTGTGTACAGATTGATTCCCTACTGCTCCAGTGATGTATGGAGTGGTACGGGGCCAACGCCTGTCAAGGCAGGAAAGGGAAAAGAGAAAGAGAAGGAGAAGGAGAAGGAGAAAGACACCGATGCAAGTAAGACCTTTTTCAAGTCGAAGTTCCCATTCCAATTTGTCAAGGAAAACTGATTCGGTATTCAGCACCCTATCTTGTTCTACATTCTCTTTTGCGTTTCTCATAGCTGAGTACACCTTCATGGGTTCCCATATCATTCGTGAGGTCATCAAAGACCTCGTCCCTAAAGGGATAAAGCAGGCAAAGGTTGTCATGCTGGCAGGCACGAGGTGAGCCATCCCTTCTACTTCCACCCCACCCCCCACCCCCCTTCTGTCTCTCCAGCCTCTCCTCCTCACTCATCCCTCCAACTCCAGCTTTTGGACCCCATCCCTGTTTGGCCCTTGAGTCCTTGCACCCCCCCCCCCCCCCTACCCACACACACACACACACTGTCCACCACCACACCACGTTCAATAACAGACAAAGGAGCTGAAGAAACTCTATTTCGGTTTCCATCCTGTAGTCTGTCATAAAGATGTTTACTGGGTGGGCCTCATGGACAATGACATAATGTCTATTAAAGAACCTTGTTGGTGATGGCCCACATTCTCCCCAGGTTAGCACTAGCAGCCAGCCGTATGCTTTGTGGGAAGCTAAAAAAAGTGAGTCCTGACAGCCTAGCTGCTTATCATCTCAAGTGCTAGTCAAAGGTCGCCATTTTGGCTTAATTGGGCATGGATCCCAATGGTCTCTGAGCCGCAATGTTGCCTCAGTTGTTTTCCTCCTCCATAGGAATGTCACCGAATGTTGAAATGATGTCCAGCAACTATCTGACTATACACTGTAATTTGGCAGCCATTTTGTGGCAGCCATTTGGACTTAGGTTAGCAGAAGCTGTATTGAAGGTACAGGAGTGCCAAGGAATATCACGTGTACAGTGAGCTCGTTCTGTTGTGGATATGGCAGACATTTGGGCTCAAGTTAAAAACGTTTGTTTCCTTCCTCCCCTGCAGTGCCGGAGGAACAGGAGTGCTGCTGAACATTGAGAGAGTGTCCAGCCAGCTGGAACAGCTGGGTGCAGAGGCTCAAGTTCGAGGATTGGTGGACTCTGGCTGGTTCCTGGAGAGTAAGCAACAAAGGGCACCAGACTGCCCTGACAGTGTCTCCTGCTCCCCTGCAGACGCTATCAAAAAAGGCCTGCGGTGAGACCACAAAGTCAAATGTCCCCGATTGAATCGTAATGTGCGAAACGTCGTTTGTCTTAAGTAGGCAGTTCAAGAATCCAGTTCGGTTCTGCAGCCGGTTTAAATTCTTGACCTTGTTAACGTCTCGACTGTGGCGCGTGGCTTACCGTTTGTCTTAGGCTGTGGAATGGCGTTGTGCCTGAGGCGTGTCGGCAGCAGTACAAGAAAGGGGAGGAGTGGCAGTGTTTCTTCGGCCACAAACTCTACTCCACTTTGACCTGTGAGTGATCTGCCCAATCCTTATCTCAGTTGTGTGAACAGACTGGCCCTTCAAGGACCAGTGTGGGTCCACCTCTGTTTCTTTTCTTTTGACCAAATACGAGTATTTGTCAATGTAATAGTATGTAAATGCAAGACCAAAATGATGACATTTCCATTTCCCGGCCACGGTTGGTGATTTAGTGATTTGACGAAGTGGCTGTAACGAATGCTTTTCACGGAATATCAGAAATTCCAACCAAAGCAAGAATCCACAGTTGTCTGAATTGTCCGTCTCATAGCTCTTTAAGCTAACACAGTGTTGAGAAAAGGCGCTAATCCTTTTCTCGACACTATGTTAGCTTCCGGTGCTCTCCAAGTGAGCTAGCTATCTATCTGAACCTGCTTATGGCACTGCATCACTAGACAGTTGTGTCCCTAAATGGTCTGTGTGTGTCTGTGTGTGTTTCTGCTGAAGCTCCTCTGTTCGTAGTGCAGTGGTTGTTTGATGAGGAGCAGCTGAGGGTTGAGAATATCTACCTGGGAGGCCAGACTCTGTCAGAACAGCAGTGGACTTACATGAAGAACCTGGGCAAGGAGCTCAAGAGCTCCCTCAAAGATGTGACGTAAGTCTCTACTGTACTGGAGTTTTGTGGAGAAAGGGTTGATTTGGTAGGGAAAGAAGTTAGGAAATAGCAAGACGTTCTGATGAAGAATATCTACAATAATGTGACATTACGATCCTCCGAAACGTATCAATTGACGGAGAAGATGAACAGTCAGGAAAGGACAGATTGTTTCTGAGACACTTCACCCCATCCCCTTGAAGTCACACAGCGGGCGTCACATAGTACCTCTCTTGGGTTCTCTCTTGGCTGACTGTAACTGTTTTTGCAGGGCTGTCTTTGCACCCTCATGCCTCTCCCACACATTGATCACTAAAAGGTAAGGACATATGACTCCTGCTGCCCTGAAAAAACACATCAACTACCCCCCCAACCCTTCTATCCCTCAACCCCCCCTCCCTCACCCCCCAGTCATCCTCCCTCCCTCCTCCTTAACTCCTCCTCCTCCCACACTAACCCCATCCTTACCCCATGAGCTCATGCTGCACTTTCTGCACGCTCGTCCATCACGGCGCATTCTGTGTGTCACTGCGTGCCATTTCACACTTTCACTAACCCCCCCAGCACCCCTTTATACACACACACACACACACACGAGCATGCGCCCGTCCCATACACACACACACACCTTCACTGAAATATACGCACATACAGGGCCACGCACAAGAACACAGGATCTCTCCAGCTGGACATGGGGGAGTCAGGGTCAATGGCAGGGCAAGGGGGTGGAGTCTCGGCTACGCTCTAAAGGGCAGGGTTTAAAGTGGGCGTGGTTGACAGAGGGATGCAGTCCTCTCTGAGGGGTTGAGTGTGTGTGTATGTGTGTGTATACTTGTTTGTGTGTGTGTGTGTGTGGGGGGGGGTGACGGCGTAGAGGGGTGTGAGGCAGGTGGGTAATTTCACAGTTTGGTAATCTAATGCGGGCCAGCGATGTCGATGGTTGTGGTCGTGTTAGGGGATCAGCACAGGTGGCAGCTGGGGAACGGATTGAGATGCGGGCTGCCAAGGCAAACTGCTAACCAGGCTCTGTGGGGGGGTGGGGGCAGGGGCTGGTGTAGCGTTGGGGGTGGAGTCAGGACAAGTGGGGCCACTCAATCTTTCTCTCTCCTCTGGTTCACTGGCGTTGTCTTTCGTTATCGCTCCTCCGCTTTTTTCCCCCCCGGCTCTCACATGCACTTGCTTGCCCCCACATCTGCTATGCTTGTTCTATTGTTTTCCCAACTAACCTTTTTTCTTTTCCTTCTTCCTCTTTCTCTCTCCTCCTTTCCCTCTTTCCTCTCCCTCGCTCTCCCCCTCGTTTTTGCTCTTCATTTCTCTTGCTCTCCCTCCCGTGGTACAGTAACTGGATGAGTTTCCAAGTTAAAGGCACCTCGCTCCCCCGGGCGCTACAGTGCTGGGACAAGAGTCTCCAGGAGGCCAACCGAAACAGCAAGACGCCCCTGAAGGGCTGCCCCTTCCACTTGGTGGACGCCTGCCAGTGGCCCCAGTGCAACCCCACCTGCCCCACCCTGATGGACCAGGCCACCCAGCAGGAGCTCACCCTCTTCCAGATGCTAGTCGGCATGGGCCTGGACCTCCAAAAACTCGGCCTTGACCCCAAGAAGGACGGAGCCATCTTGACTAGCATGGTCAGCAATGGTGGCTAAAAGAGAAGCAAAGAACAAGAGCGGAAAAAGCGAGAGCCGTTTTTGAGGGCTTTGTAGTGACAGAAAACAGTTATTTTTGAATTGTGACGTAACCATAACAAGGTACAGAATCTGGTTACTTCTTCTTGTGCCGCTCAGCATTCCATTGTGCTCCATTGTTCTTACCTTGGCGACCTGACTGGTGGGTATGTCACTGGGCAATATGTCTGTTCAGTTTGTCTCCTGGCGCCCTCTTGTGGGAAGTTGAAGGAGTCGCTCCAATATCAAAATCGGGATATGTGAGCCTCACGTTCTACACAGAGAACAATGAGTTTTGAGAACGTTGATAGATACCAGATACCATACCTGCAACACACTTTCATCTGAATAACACAAAGTATAATTTTACCGCATGATTTGTGGTGAGGTTTTTTACAAACACTTTTACTGATTGGAGGATATAAATCAATTTTACAATCGAATTTCCATCTTTTGTAACTGAATTGATCTTCGAAATGTCTGGGGTTGTAAAATTGAATGTAGACTAAAGAAACATATGAAGAGATTGAGAGAGTATAATATCCATTTTTAGGAAGTACTGTACTTTGGAAGTAGAGAAGACAGAAAGGACAGATAAAACAGTGTGGAAATGTTAAAAAAAATCTCACCCATTTCACAGACTCTACCGTTGCAATTTACTCTGCAATTTATGGAATTATTTACATCCTATATTTCCTATACAACCCATTACTGCCGCAACATAACATGCCTCCATGTGAGGCAGGGCTGTTTGAAATTTTCAAAAGTGAAGGCCAATATTTCTAAATGGCCACATCAGTGGCAAAGGCCGTAGAACTTTCTGCATTTGCTTGAGTATTGTTTTGAAGTGTGTGAGATCTGAATTGGTGGCTGTATAAGCCCATTTGACATGTGGTGTTTTTTCTTTTCAAACGCTGAGGTAATCACCTCTTAGCTACATACTGTATGTGCTATGTACTGTATCCACCCTATAATATGGTTGTAAGACACAATATATATAGCTATTGTATGACATCACATTAATATTTGCTACCGTTTTCAAGTCTTCTGACTCAGATATTTTAAAGAGGCTTTCTGATCATAATCAGTCTAACGCTGTCAGAAACTAGAGAAAACGCGTATGTATTAATAATAGAGACTGTATTTACCATGTAAACTGTAACTTTACACGCACCAAATTGTTGACGTTGGATTGAGTTGTATGTTCAACACACTGAATAAAAGTTTTGGATTAGACCTGAAAATCTGTAATTTTTGTACCACATTATTACCATGCA